>NW_007258867.1:260133-267633 GCF_000164805.1 Carlito syrichta | reverse complement strand
GGCTCAGGCAGTCCTCTCGCCTCGGCCTCCCAAAGTGCTGGGATTACAGGCTGCAGTTTTCATAAGTATGACTGCATCGCCCCCAGGACTTAGTCCAGGGACCCACCCAGGAAGGCCCTGGTAAAGAATGTCTGGGGGGGGTGGGGGAAGAGGGTAGGTTATGTTTGGTGCATGGCATTTGTTAACTACAAGGTCATTTAGGAGGCTGGAAATTTACAGAGTACTCATGCTGAGCCCATGTCTGCCGACAAAGAGCACGTAAAAGAAACTATAAAATGATAGCTTTTGCAATCTATGAGTTACTCAGACAGGAAAGTCCCCAGGAGTGATGTGTTATAGAAAGAACACTGGAAACAGTGGGGTCAGTAGCCATCACTGGGGAGGTAGGGCTGGACAGAGAAAGATTTTTCTTTTCTTTTCTTTTTTTTTTTGAGTTGGAGTCTCACTCTGTTGCCCAGGCTGAAGTGCAGTGGCACACTCACGGCCACCACAGCCTCAACCTGCTGGGCTCAGGCGATCCTTCTGCCTCAGCCTTCCAAGTAGCTGGAACTACCAGCACATGCCACCATGCCCAGCTAATTTTTTTGATTTATTGTAGAGATGAGGTCTCACCAAGTTGCCCAGGCTGGTCTCGAACCCATGGGCTCAGGCAATCCTCTCACCTCTGCCTCCCGAAGTGCTGGGATTACAGGTTTGAGCCACCAAACCCGGCCAAGAAAGGCTTTTCAAAATGCTGTTCCCAGTAAACATCCCTATAATTCAGAGCTTGTGTGTTTATGCCCTGTGCAGAGGTGCCAGAGGTTCCCCAGGCGTGATGCTTTGTCAAAGAGACAGCTCCTCGCAAGAGGCTCTGCGGGCTGAGGCTGCACTCAGAATCTACCTGAGGAGCTCTCCTTTGGCGTGGCTTTATCCCTGAGACCCCATGGGCGTATTGAGGGGGCGGGAGGAGCCCCGGGAGCACTTGTGTGTCTGTGTGTCTGACATCAGGGAGGAGGTCTGTCTTTGTTTTTAGTGCTCTCTGCTGAGGCAGCAGAGTCAGTCCTGTAGGAAGAGAGGAGAAACAGGTGGGTGGCGTTTCTGGAATGTTGTTGGCCTTTGGCTACCATCAAGAGCTGAGGGAGGGCGGGTCCTGGGGACTCAGCACCCCTCCTGGAGCCCACGCACCCAGGAGTGGCAGTGGACGTCCTCCTGCCCCCGATTAGAAGAACCTCTGAGCTCCTTCATTGGTGGAGAAGGAGCTGTGAGGACTGAAACTGGTGGGCGATGCCGCAATTCTTGGCAGAGGGATGGAAAACAGAGACTTTGAAAATATTAAACATCCTTCTACAGATCTCCAGAATCCTAGTGACAGCCGGGAGGAGGAGGGAGGGATTCACCCCCATCCCCAGCTTACTAGCCTAGCTCCACATGACCGTCCTGATCCCACACTCTGGCCTTTCTCCCCAACAGCCAAGAGGGCACATGTCTTGGGGAGAAACACCCCATTGCTCTCTGGGGTGTCCAGCAAAGAACGGGTACCCCTGCTGGTTCAGCTGAGCCTCCCACAGGCTTCTGCTCTGAGAGGCTCAGACAGTGTTTGTCAGAGACCCTCAGGGAGGGGTCAGCAACTATGATGTCTTTGACTTGAATTCTGACACCGCCTCTATCACTTACTCATAAAGTGACCTTAGATCATGCCTTTCTGAGCCTCACATTGCATATCCGAAAGCTGGTAGGCCAGGTGGAGTGCTTTACACCTGTAATCCCTGCACTTTGAGGCAGCTTGAGGCTAAGAGTTCAAGACCAGCCTGAGATGCCATCTTTCCAAAAATAAAAATTAAAAAAAAGTAAGCCAGGCATGATGGCACATTCTTGCAGCTGCTCGGAAGACTGAGGTAGGAGAATCGCCTGAGCCTAGGAGTTCCAGGCTGCAATGAGCTATGATCGCACCACTGCCCTCCAGTCTGGGTGACAGAGTGAGACCCTGTCTCTAAACAACAAAAATAAATAGAATAAAAGACAAAAACTAGCCGGGCTCGGTGGCTCAGCCTGTAATCCCATGCTTTGGGAGGCTGAGGTGAGTGGATTGCCTGAGCCCACAGGTTCGAGACCTGCCTGGGCAACTTGGCAAGACCTCATCTCTACAATAAATCAAAAATTAGCTGGGCATGGTAGCGCAGTGCCTATAGTTCCAGCTACTTGGAAGGCTGAGGCGGAAGGATCGCCGGAGCCCAGCAGGGTGAGGCTGTGGTGGCTGGGAGCGGCCACAGCACTCCAGTCTGGGCGACAGAGTGAGACTCCAACTCAAAAAACAAAATTAAAAATAGCTACTCAGAAGGCTGAGGCAGAAGGATCGCCGGAGCCCAGCTGGTCGAGGCTGCGGTGGCCGGGAGCGGCCACTGCACTCCAGTCTGGGCAACAGAGCGAGACTCCAACTCAAAAAATAAAAATAAAAAATAAAAATAAATAAAAGCTGAGGATAATAACACTCACTGCTCTAAGTGGCTGTGAAGAAAGGTAAATATACTGTGTGTGAAAATGATCTCTAAAACTATAAAACCCCATGCAAGTCTTAGTGAGGAAAGCAACACAGTGTAGTAATCAGAGCTAATAATAATAATGATAGCCGGGCTCGGTGGCTCAGCCTGTAATCCCAGCACTTTGGGAGGCCAAAGTGAGTGGATTGCCTGAGCTCACGGGTTCAAGACCCGCCTGGGCAACTTGGCGAGACCTCATCTCTACAATAAATCAAAAATTAGCTAGGCGTGGTAGCGCACGCCTGTAGTTCCAGCTACTTGGAAGGCTGAGGCAGAAGGATCACTGGAGCCCAGCAGGCTGAGGCTACAGTGGCCGAGAGCAGCCACTGCACTCCTGTCTGAGTGACAGAGTGAGACTTCAACTCAAAAAAATAAAATAATAATAATAATAATAATGTAGTTGTCTGTGCTAGTTGTGGTGGTAGTTGTTGCTATTTATTGTGGTGGCAGTGGTTGGTCTACAATACAATATCCTGGCAGCTCATTATTCACAGTGACATTGACACTTCTGCTCAAGTAAATTAAAGTTCCTGCCTCAAAAAATGTCCTTGAAAAAGAACACAATCACCTGGCATGGTGGGGTGTGCCTGTACTCCAAGCTACGCAGAGGCTGAGGCAGGAGGATCACTTGAGCCCAGGAGCTCAAGACCACCGTGGTCGTGCCTGTGAATAGCGACTGCACTCCAGCCAGGGCAACACAGTGAGACCCCAACTCTACAAATAATAAAAACAAAAAGAACACATTCATTTGTCAATGTGTGGATGGACCCATGTATTTGTCCACCCAGAAGTATAAACCTTATTTCCACTAGCCAGGTTTGAAAGCCTATAAGTGTTCTGTGTCTTCTCTTGCTCATCCCGCCGTATCAGTCTCCCACACGCTGGAAGGAAGAAGCAGCCGGGTGCCCTTACCTGTCTTCAGTACCTTCACCTCATGCCATCCTTGCTGAGGAACTTAAGGGTCACAGTGTGGCAGTGATTCCTCTGGTAAAACAAAAACCTGTGCCATGTGGCCAGGACCCAGCTGAAATCTCTCATTTCATCTCCTGAAAGTCCAACCTGGCTGCAGAATTCCAGAACAAGCCCAGGGCTGCTGGAACCCACTCCAGGAGACCCTCCCTGCAGAGCTCCTGGGAAGGAGAGTAAGAAGGGTAGGTGGGTGATAGAAACCAAAAGCCACTTGTTATTCTGTTTACTGAGCACCTACTAAGTGCCTAGTGCTGCAGCGAGTCAGAGACTAGAACCGTGACTTGCTTGCAGGGGCTCCAGTCCTTGGGTGGTGCATGTGCCGGGGTGCTTGAAGGGGCCTCCGTGTCCGTGTGTTCCAGGAAGACTGGGCTGTGCCCTTGGACCCCAGCCTGGTGCAGGGTGAGGAGAGTCGCATCAGAGAGAGCCTGAAAGTTGGTGGTTCAAAGGGAACCTGGAGGAACCCAGGGGGCTGACAGAGCAGCTGCTTCCTTGGCTGCCCCCATCCTGCCTGGGAGGTTATTTCTCTGGGAATAAACAGTCCCCTGCCGTTAGCAGGATAAATATAAACAGCCTCCTGATCAGGGCTGGAAACTAAGCTCCGCATTCTGGGTTCCCTGCTGCCGCTGCTGCTGTGCAGAAAACAGAATGACCAGGGTGCAGCCACTCAGGACTCCTGCAGTCAAGCGAATGGGCTGCCCCCGCCAAGAACCTCAGACTGGGGGCTTGAACAACAAAGATTTATTTTCTCCCAGTTCTGGAGGCTCGACGAAATTCAAAACCGAGGTGCTGGCAGAGATGGTTCTTCTGAGGATGCTCTCCTTGGCTGGCAGATGGCCAACGTTTCCCTGGGTCTACACATTTTCATTCATGTATGTGTCTGTGTCCTAATCACCTCTTTTTTTTTTTGAGTTGAGATCTCCCTTTGTTGCCCAGACTGGAGTGCAGTGGCACGATCACAGCTCCCTGCCACCTCGACCCTGGGCTCAGGCGATCCAACTGCCTCAGCACCCCACCCCCATCCCAAGTAACTGGGGCTACAGGAGTGCACCACTATGCCTGGTGTAATTTTTAAATTTTTTTGGAGAGACGAGGTCTTACTATGTTGCTTAGACTAGTCTCAAACTCCTAGGCTCAAGCAGTCCTCCCACCTAGGCCTCCCAAAGTGCTGGGATCGCAGGCATTACCTCTTTTAAGGATGTAGCTACCAATACAGTCACATTCTGAGGTATTAGGGTGTTAGGACATTGATGTATGAACTTGGGGGGATACACTTCAGCCCATAACAGGGACCCTGGAGGTCACTAAGACCATCCCCCTGCCTTCAGACTGAAACTTGTCAGAACCTTCCTGGGGTGAAGGAGAGCCAGTCTGAATTTTGAAGACCACCTTAGAGAAGGGTCTTCCATGTATGAGGAGGGACCCAAAATCCCCAGAATTTATTTATAAAAATTTTTGTATTTATTCTTACATATTAAAACTTCAGTCACCTCCAAAGTAGTCTCTGTTTGATACAATACACCTATTGAGATGCTTTTTCCACTGCTCAGAACGGTTTTTGAACTTGTCAGTTTTGATGCCTTTTAGTGCTTCTGTCATTTTTCTTTTCACCTCTTCCACATCAACAAAATGCTTCCCTTTGAGGACTTTTTTCATCCAGGGAAACAACAACAAAAAAAGTTGCCCAGGACAAGATCGGGTGAATAGGGAGGGTGGGGCACAAGGATCAAGTCATTTTGGGTCAAAAACTGCTGAACACTCAGCGTGGTGTGGGCAGATGCACTTGCAAATCACCCATCATGAAATGGGCAAACACACTGAAAGAATCTCCAGAAAAAATTCCCGGAAGCCGAACACAGCCTCTCACAACAACACTACCTGGTGCACTGATGCCAATGGGTTTCGAGAACATTTAGCTAGAGGGGAAGCCTGTACTACAAGGCACCCACCCTCCCAAATGATAATTCCATTTTTGAGGAGTCCCCCTCGTATCTGATGGGACTTGGTGGTTTTTGGAAATTGCTGTTGTTGATTATATGTGATTCAAAGCCAGCTTGCTACCACAAACCATTTGAACAAATTTAAGGGCTAAAACCAGAATAAACTGACCTGGTTTTATAAGAGGGCAGGACTGTGTCCTAATACAGCACTTAGACAGAGCAAGCACTCACCAGACCTTGTGGGCAGAAGGAAGAGGGGGAGGGAGGGAGGGAGCTAAAACATAATTGCAAAGAGGTGAGGGATGTCCCAAGTGTGGAGTCACAGCGCTACAGCAATCGATGGCTACAGTGCCTCTGAGCTTCCCACTGCAACAATCACACCAGGCAACAGGGGCACTCAGGGTTCAATCCAAGGGAGCAGGTGGGCAGGTGCCTCTAGAAAACCCCACACTGCGGATACTGAGTTCCCGGAAGAAGCACTCTCATGGCTCCTTAACTAAGGGATGCAAGCAGTGATGGGTTTTCTTTGGTTTTGCAGAAGACACAGGAATGGTCTTTTTTTTTTTTTTTTTTGAATTGGAGTCTCACTCTGTCGCCCAGACTGGAGTGCAGTGGCCGCTCCCGGCCACCGCAGCCTCAACCTGCTAGGCTCTGGTGATCCTTCCATCTCAGCCTTCCAAGTAGCTGGAATTACAGGCACGCGCTACCATGCCTGGCTAATTTTTTGATTTATTGTAGAGATGAGTTCTCACCAAATTGCCCAGGTGGGTCACGAACCTGACAGGAATGGTCTTTACACACAGATGTTTATACTATCCCTTTCCAAGACAGAAGAGCAAACATTAAGGCATCTCTGTGGGTAGTGAGGACACTAGGATTCACTTGCTATTTTCTGATGACGTATCTTGATGTAAAGACAGCATTTGGAGCATCCACAGAGGGGACTTCCTGTCTAAGGGTTTGAACCCCATACCCTCACACGTCCCAGGCCAGACACTAAACCCCTTGGCTCAGTGACCACCCTCTCGTGGCGGGCACAGAGCAGAGAAGTGAGTAACCAGGGAGTGCACACGTGAGAAAGGCAGTGACTTGCTGCTGTGACACTTGAGGACCATCTGGGAATCTCCAGAACAGGGATCTGCCTGGTGATGCCTTTTCCACCAGTTCTGCCCTTCATGGGATGTCTGACCTTTCTAAGGAGCTTGGGAATTGTATTTAGTGTTTGCTCTGTGCCAAGCACTCTGCTGAGTTCACTGTCCTAGCTAATCCTCACAGCCACCCTGTGAGGCAGTACTGTCTCTATTTGATTAATGGGGAAACTGAGGCATGGCAAGCAGCTTGCTGAAGGCCATCAGTAAGAGATGGGAACTAGATCAGCCCAAACCCTTTTTTTAAAAAAAAATGTGTAGCCCAGGCTGGTCTTGAACTCCTGGGCTCAAGCTTCACCAAGTGCTGGGAAGACAGGCATGAGCCACCATGCCCAGTCCAACCCAAACCCTTAACTCCACATCTGTGGTATAGCCACTGCACCTTGGGGAAGTCACTCAGCCTCTCTGAGGTAAAGAGAATGAGTTATGGGTGTCCTCGGCCTCCCAAGGAAGTGGCTTCAACGACGTCCTCCCCGACCTGTGTCCATTTCTTTCCCTTTTGGCATCTTCTGCAGCCCTCTGTGGCCCAGCATCCACACGGCTGTGCCCTCTCCTTTGAAGCTTAGAACCAGCTTCCCCACAGCTGCCAAATCCCAGGGGAACTGTTAGGTTTCCATCTTACCAGGCCCTTCTGGAAGTTTGTGGTCCCTTGTTCCCTCGTTCCTTCCTTCTTGAACCACCTGCCTCCTCTCAGTTCGGTGACCTCAATCTCCTGCTTTTGTGCTTTCCCTTCCTTACTTCCCTTCTGGCTCCTGCCCTGGTCTGGGCCACCCCCACCTCCAAATTTGATTTGCTGCTTCCGCCCCTGCGATCTGTCCTCCACGCATCAGCCAGAGAGATACTTTTTAATTAATGCCACGTTAAAAACTGGAGGAAGCCGGGTTCGGTGACTCAGCCTGTAATCCCGCGCCTTTGGGAGGCTGAGGTGAG
>NW_007258867.1:240030-259812 GCF_000164805.1 Carlito syrichta | reverse complement strand
AGCAGGTCGAGGCTGCGGTGGCCGGGAGCGGCCACTGCACTCCAGTCTGGGCGACAGAGTGAGACTCCAACTCAAAAAAAAAAAAAAAAAACTGGAAGAAATCTCCATTGAGAGCACGTAAATAGTACACACAAAATTCAAACTGATATGCCCTCAAATATTTCCCTTGTTATAATTGAAAGATTATAGACTGGAGAGATGAGGTTGAGAAACAGGAGATACAAATTCTGGCTCGGACTCAAGGAAGTTAGCTGTCAGGCAAGCCACATTATTTCCCACGGGTTCAATTTCCTCGTCTACAAAATGGGGACAGTGATGACATTGTCTTTGCTGGGTTATGGTGATGACCACATTAGATAAGACATAAAGATTTTCTGCACACTATTTGTAGCCATTAAAAATGTTGATGATGGCGCTTTTCAACTAATTTTCTTCTAAAATTGCATGCGATTCTGCTGACAGGAAAAAAGACAGTTATCAAATATATTTGGCATCTCTGCTGTCACTTGAAATCGGCTTGAATATTTATTGTATTTCTTTCTCTTTTTGTAAAACCACTGGTTTATGTTTATCCCTCCTGCTAAAACCAAATGGGAGAGGTAGGTTTTTTTCATCTCCTGGGCCATTTATGTCACCTAAACTTTTAGAGTGTGAGGGATTTGCTGAATCTCTTCTTTTCCCCTCTCCTCTTCTCTGTCCCCAAGCCTCCTGCCTTAGGGCCTTTGCTCTAGCTTTTTTTTTCCTTTTTTTGAATGGGAGTCTCACTCTGTCACCCAGACGAGTGCAGTGGCCGCTCCCGGCCACCGCAGCCTCGACCTGCTGGGCTCCGGCGATCCTTCCGCCTCAGCCCTCCAAGTAGCTGGAGCTACAGGTGCGCGCTACCACACCCGGCTGATTTTTGACTTATTGTAGAGATGAGGTCTCTCCAAGTTGCCCAGATGGGTCTCGAACCCACGGGCTCAGGCAATCCACTCACCTCAGCCTCCCAAAGTGCTGGGATTACAGGCTGAGCCACCGAGCCCGGCTTTCCTCTAGCTTTTAGGCCACAATTCACCTCCCTCATCACATGTTACCTCCTTAATGAAGCCTCCTTGACCACCCCACTTAAAACCACAGCCTGTCTTCTCCCATCCCTTGTGTTCCCCATCCTCTTAGCCTGCCTTTTTGTTTTTGTTTTTGTTTTTGGAGTTGAGGTGTCACTCTGTCACCCAGGCTGGAGTACAGTGACACAATCATAGCTCACCGCAGCCTCAACCTCCTGAGTTCAGGTGATCTTTCTGCCTCAGTCTCCCAAGTACCTGGGACTACTGGCTAATTTATTTATTTATTTTTGTAGCAGTGGGGTCTTACTGTGTTGCCCAGACGGAGATCTCAAACTCCAGGGCTCCAGCAATCTTTCCACCTCAGAAAGATTTTTTTTTCCCAAAGCACTTGCCACTTCCTAACAAGCCACGTAATTTGCTTGCATGTTGTTTGTAGCTTATTATTCATCTCCCAGGCAGAAAGGTAAGGCCCATGAGGGCAGGAACTTTGTTGGATTGCTGATGAATTCCAAGAGCCTGGCACATAGTAGGCCTTCAACAAACATCTTTTGAGTGAATGCAGCCTCCTTCACAGACTCCTCTTCTGCCCTCCCTCATTCTCCTACCACACATGCTCCTAGGGAAGTCTTACCCACATGACCCCTGAACCCCTGACTGCTAACCTGGACCCCTCAGGCCCTGTCTCCTGCTGCCTCCACCTGCTTGGCTAAGGCATCTTCACTACTTAGCGTCCATGGCACCTGCTCCGGGAAGCCCTCCCAGGCCTTTTCTCTTACTTCCTGGCATGCTCTGACATCTCCCTTCTGTCACTTTCATAGTGTACTATAGTGGTTGTCTTGAGGACAGACACCTTGTCCATTCATTTTTATATAGAGACTTGAAAAAAAAATGGGGGGTGGGGGTTTCGCTGTGGACAATAAGCATTTCACAAATGTCCTGCATCAGACAAGGCCCTCAAGACCACAGGGGAGCGAGAGAACAAGGCCACTCCCCGCATGATCATGTCCAAACGCAGACCAAAACAAGAACTTCATCCAAGCCACAAAATGACCAAACATCCCCCATCTGGTTAATATGAGCAACTGCTTCTTGACTCATCACAGCTTTGGCATCGCGATGTCGTTCCCACTTTCTAGCTAAGAATTATTAAGAGGCCCAGTGTAGAACTATCCCCGCCCCCTGGCAGCGTCCCATCCAGAGCAAAGCCCTGCTTCCTTGAGCCCTCCCTGAATCACCCAACTAAAGCCAATTCCTCTTACTGAGCTGCCCGATCTCGCGATGGTGGCCTGTGTCCCTTGTCGTAATAAGCCAGTGAGCCCATTGTGTTCAACTGCAGGTGTGTTCCTGGGGTCTTTGGCTGCAGGGCATGGGTAATAGTATCCATCACGGTATTCTTCCCCTTGACCTCATGCCTAGCGGGTCTCAAAAACATGTTAAGTGAGTTGACTAAAACTGGGATGGAATCATGCTGCTGCTATTGTGTCTGCTGGCAATCACTAGACAAACTGCTAATTCTGTCAGGAATTTAACATCTGTTCCCTGAACATCTGCATTGTGGAGGAAGCCTAAGGCATGGGCTGTAGCCTCACTGGCAAGGCGACATGAGAACACACAAAGGGTTAAATAATACTCTGAGATGGTAGTCAGGGGCTGTCACAAGGCAGCACAGAACCAAAAGCCTGATGAGCTGGCAGGGCTTCCAGGTGATGGAGAGGGTTCAGAAAGGTGAAGAAAAAAGGAAAGAACACTCCTGCCCTGGAAAGGTAGGTTGGGAACTCAGAGGGGCTTGAGCAGGAGAGTGACATGGGCAGGGCTGTGTGTGAAAGGCGAGGCATTGAGGTGGAAAGAATGTGGGCTTGAAGCTGGACAGGCCTGAGCTACAATCCCTGTTGTGCCGTTTTCTGTGACCTTGGCTGTCAAGGTCATTCACATCTCCGACCCTCAGCCTCCACCTCCTTCTGTCACACAGGGTCTGGTGCAAACTCATGCCACAGACCCAGCAAGTCCCCCGGCATGGTGCGGTTGATGCTTGTTTCAGAGTAAAATCACAGTTGTGTTCTCTGAACCCGGGGCTTAGTCAGGCCTTGACTCTCAGGTGGAATGGAAGGAACTGTGGACTTGGGGTCTGGGACGTGTGTGGCCTTACTTCTCTGAGTCTTGGTCTCCTCACCCGTACGGTGACCCTTCCCCCAGGAGCCGCTCTGAGCATTACACTTGCAAAAGCACCCACAGAGTGCCTGACCTGGGGAAGGGGCTCGATACACCTAGTTCCTTCTACCTCTCTCTTCCTGTGTGCCAGCCATCAACCTCCCATCCATCTGGGGTGGACAAGAGCTTAGAATCTGCCTTGGATGGTAGGAGAGAGAAATAATAAAGTAACACAGAAATAATCCCAACCATACCCTGCTTGGAGGAAGGGTGATCCTCACCCCCTCAGCCCCAGTCCGGTGGCCACAAGGCCAGTCTCTGCTGGCCACAGCCAAGCCCTGACAGAGTCCCTTGTATTGAGGTGCTGTGGGCAGCCCCTTTACCGGCCCAGGTAGGGGCATGTCAGCGGGCCAGCAGGGCAGGCAGCTCTCCGTGGACCCTCTAGAACACTTACCTGGCTGTAGCTATGAATTGTGGGTCTGTTTTCATCATGCCTTTTGTCCCTTGAAGCAGCCAACCAGGCCGCCTTCTAGGGGAAGGACGAGTGTGGGGACATGTCAGTCCGATAAAGCCAGATCCTTGAGGACCAGCCTCTGTGTACTAGTGAGTCATCCCCGAGGGCTTGGAATTGAACTTGTTGGGGGCTCTGCCCCTTTCCCTGGGTGCCTCCTCAGCTCAGACACAGAGGCCTTCAAATGGGGCTTATAGCTACAAGGCTGGGGATGACGGAGTGTTTTTCCAGGCCTGTAAGAACTGAGTTGACTGAGAGGAGTTGGAACTGTTCATTTGGGAGAAGTCTTTGCTTCACAAAACCACCCCAGATTTCCGTTAGGAATCTGCTCCTGGTGGGACATGGTGGCTCATGCCTGTCATCTCAGTACTTTGGGAGGCTGAGGTGGGAGGATCGCTTGAGGCCAGGAGGTCCAGGCTGCAGTGAGCCAAGATTGCACCACTGCACGCCAGCCTGAGTGATAAAGCAAGACCTTGTCTCTTAAAAAAAAAAAAAAACTCCTCTGTGATAGAGGATTTGAGGTAAAATGTGATTGAAGCAGCTGGGCTCTATGGCTCAGCCTATAATCCTGCGCCTTGGGAGGCTGAGGTGAGTGGATTGCCTGAGTCCGCAGGTTCGAGACCCGCCTGGGCAACTTGGCGAGACCTCATCTCTACAATAAATCAAAAAATCAGCTGGACGTGGTAGCGCATGCCTGTAATTCTGGCTACTCAGAAGGCTGAGGCGGAAGGATCGCCGGAGCTCAGCAGGTCGAGGCTGTGGTGGCCGGGAGCGGCCACTGCACTCCAGTCTGAGCAACCGAGTGAAACTCCAACTCAAAAAAAAAAAAAAATGTGATTGAAGCAACATTGTATTCATGACACTCCAAGCAGGATTGATGGCCCTGCCCTGTCCCCACAGCCCAGTCTGTCTCGCTCCTGTGAGGTGGTATGATCTCGGAGCTCTCCCCTGGACAAGCCACTGGCTCCTCTCACAGCCCTGTGTGGGCGCCCTGAGGTGAGGGGAGTGAGGGACTTCCATCATCTCACTGCCCCTAATATTGGGCTCTTGCTGGTCACCTTTGTCCCATCCTTGGCCTCCCCTGCCTTCCTCGGTCTCAGATCCAATCTTCTCCCCAAATTCTGGACCGAGAGGAGGGCTCTGCTCTTTTTGTGGGGGGCAGGAGGGGCGGTGATCTCATCCTGGAACGGATTAGTCATCAGAGAGACAGGGACAGATCTGGGGGGGCAGGATGGAGCCGGGCTCTATGTAAATGAGTCATCTTCCCGCTGGCTCTGCAGGGCCTAGACTTGACAGCTGCTCCCCAGGAGAGGTTGTTAAGCGGGAGCGACCCGGAGGCAGGAGTAGTTAACTGGCTTTTAATAACTCATTTTGCTGAATGATTTCTGGTGAGGAGAGAAAACTTTCATCTCAGAGGTGAAGTACAGAGTGGGGGGTTGCAGTCGGCCCCCACTGGCAAGGAGAGCTGTGCTCAGGCACAAAGCCGACTCTAGAAAGTCACTTGCCGCTCAGTTTACCAAAACCTTTCTAATGTGAAAAATCACTGGCCGCAGCCTGTGGGTTTCAATCTGCTTTTCCCAGTGCCCCTGGCCTGGCCCTCTTGGCCATCCCTACCTCCCCTCTCCTACCATCATCAGATCATCTCAAAGCCCCCCACAGAACAAGCCAAAAGTATGCAGGAGAAAGGAGGGGATGGCCACTTTCCCATGTGTCTTGCTGTCTTGCTGACCGTGTCATTGAGCATCCAGGGTGAGATGGACTCTCTGACCCCCGGCCCGGTTGTGGAGGGAAGGAGACCAAGAGCTGCTGTCCGCAGGGAGCTGACTGTCTAGTTCTGCAGATGGGACAAACCCACATGTGCCAACCAGTGCGGCCCCCACGGTCTCTGCTTTTCCACTGCTGTCCCATGTTTAAATATCCCTCTCCCAGCCACAGACTCAACCTGGGGATTGGAAAAGATGGCGCCTACCTCTAGCTGGGCCTTCTACCCAGGTCAGAGGCCAGAGCTGGAGGTGAACCTAGAGGTGGGAGATGGAGGCCCTGTGAGGCAGAGAAACAAGTCAGCAGTACGCCGGGCTTGCGTATGGATACGTTCCTGTGCCGTGTCATGATCTGGCTGCTCCTTGCATGCCTTACCTGAGACACTATGGCTGGGTGGAGGGGCCAGGCCCCATCCAGGATGTTTCCCTGAGCTTGGTGCTCTGGGGACACTTGCCATGTCCTGGGCACTGTGGGAAGCATGTGGGAGCCATGTCCTCATTTAATTCTCAGCATGGCAGAGGTAGGTGCTGGCATTGGACCATTTTAGACAGAGATGCCGAGAGTCAAAGAGGGTAAGGAATGTGTCCATGCACCCCCTTAGCCGCAGCCCCTGCTCCTGACTGCTGTCAGCTCCCCGGGAGATGTGGTGCCGACTTTTCCCATAGGAATGGAGGCACACTGAGTTTGTCTTCCGAGAGTGAGGTTCCTGGAACTTAGAAGTTTCTTCAAAGCAGGGCACACTGCTGGGTGCCGGGCTCAGACTAGAAGCTCCTAGGAGAAGCTCCCAGAGGTGCCAGGCAGGGATCACTCCCACAAAGTTCATGCAGGATCAGCTTGAGTGCCAGGGGGCTGGGCGGTGTTCCTGGGATGGTCCTTTCCCTTCTTCCACAGGTCCCCTGCCCGAGCAGCCAGAGTTGCTGAACACGTCCTATGGGTCAGGCACCAGCCACAAGTGGACACCAGCAGGTTGAGCCCCCCCATCCTGCCCCAACAGCCTCTGCCCAGCACTCTCCTGGCAGGGGCTGCCTTTTCCAACTCAGGCCTCTACTTCCTGGCGCTTAAAACCCCATCCAGTCTTTAAGACCAAACCTCCTAAATCATCCCACCAGGAGGACCTCAGCCCTGATGCTGACCTAGACTGATCTGGGCGCACCTGGGGGTTGGGAGATTGTTTTTAAGTTCCCAAGTGATTCCACTGCACAGCCAGAGTTGGGAACTGCTGCTCTGAGCAAAAGCAACCTACCTCTCTTTCTTCCAAACTCTTGTGCACTTGCCTGTCTCTGATCACATCGCAAGCTCCTTCCTCTAGTTTCAAATCCTGACTCTACTGCTTACTTCCTCTGTAATCTTGGGCACGTGGCTTAACCTAAATGTCTTTATCTACTAAATGGGACTCAGCATGCTAATCTCACAAATGGGATGGCGATAATTCCCACTGTCATTCATCAGCCCTAAGACGCCATCGGTGATAAATGCGCCATCACTGTGTGCACCATTAAGAATTTAAAACGCTGCCAAAATAAACTGTCAGGCCCTTGACTGTAAGACGCATCTCGATTTCAGAGATGTTAAAATGTGAGGGAAAAAGCTGTGACTTGGAACCAATGAAACATGGTGCCTCCCAGAGTTGTGGTGAGGATTCAATGAATTGATATGCATGAAGTTCTTGGCCTGGTGCCTGCAAATAGTAGGGCCCACTGCGTGGCAGCTGTTATCATCCCCGCCACGTGTTCGCTCCTCGGTAAGTGCCTTTGTGACTCTGCCCAGCCATCCTTACAGCACTGCCTCCCCCAAATGTTCAGGGCTCGCCTGAGCTGGCCAACTGTCCTCCCCGGGGAGCGGCCTGAAGAAGGCTGACACTGCAGGCCTGAGGTTCCAGGACTGGGGTGCATGTCCCAGGGAAGCCTCCAGCCCAGTGCCCTCTTAAGTGACCAGTTCTCCCCCGTGGAGTGTGGCCAAGAGCCACCCTCCTGCCTCCAGGCCAGGGTCTGGACTCAAGGCACAAAGCAGCCTGATGGCAGCCCCACCCTCCACCCCACAGCCACCTCTCACCTCCCACTCTTCCCAGTTTGGAGAGGGAGGGCCATGGGAAGGCCTGGCTGTGGGCATGGCCTTAGGACAGGGCCTAGCCTTGTGTCAGCCTTGGGATCCTTGAGTATTAAAGTGAGGTTCTTAATCCCAACGCTAGCCCGTCAGGAAGGATCAAATGAGACAGGGGTGTTGGGAAAGGCTTCCCAGGGGATGTGCCGAGCTGCCAAGGGTAGGGCTGTCATGAGTGGAGTTGTCAGTTTTAGCAAATAAAAATACAGCAGCCCGTTAAATGTAAATTTCAGATAATCTTTTTTTTTTAGTATAATCATGTCCCATGCTATATTTGGGACATACTTATACTAAAAAGTGATTTCTCGTTTGCCTAAAAGTCATATTGAACTGGGTGTCCTGTGTTTTACCCAACAAACCTAACGAGCCATGGACCATGCCCAGTGCTTCTGAGTCCATTCCCTGTCCACTGAACCCAAACCTCAACCTTCCCACTGGCTCTGACATTTAATATCCTTGAAGTTCTTGTAATTTTTTTTTTTTTTTTTGAGTTGGAGTCTCACTCTGTCACCCAGACTGGAGTGTCCCCGGCCATCGCAGCCTCGACCTGCTGGGCTTCGGCGATCCTTCCGTCTCAACCTTCCAAGTAACTGGAACTACAGGCGCAAGCTACCACTCCCGGCTAATTTTTTTGATTTTATTGTAGAGATGAAGTCTCGCCAAGTTGCCCAGGCAGGTCTCGAACCCGCAGGCTCAGGCAATCCACTCACCTCAGCCTCCCAAAGTGCTGGGATCACAGGCTAAGCCACCGAGCCTGCTGGTTCTTGTAATTTTTACTTTTATTCAGTCAACAAATAACAGTCTACTTTGTACAAGGTTCCCCCATTCATTGTAGAGAGCAAAAAGATTAATAATCATAAACCTTTGTTAAGGGCGTATTAATGTACCAGGCACTGCTTTAAGTGTCTTGCATATCTTAACTCATACTCACAAGAAATCACTGAGGTGGATTCTATTATGATCCCCATTTTACAAATGAGACACAGAGAGGTTAATTAATTCGCTCAAAAACACCCAGCTAGGAAGTAGTGGGCTTAGGATTCAAGCCTGGGCAGCCTAGTTCCAAATAGCCAAGATTATGTGGCCTCTACTTGCAAGGGGTTTCCAATCTCATTATGGAGGCAGGCCCCCATGCTTAGTACTCAAAATATGACCATTACCACCTGGGATCAGGTTTAAAAGGCAGAATCACGAGTCCAGCCCCACAGTCTAACAAGGCTCCCAGGTGAATCCTAGGCACGCTGGTTTGAGAATCACTGCTCCAAACAAGTAGCATGAGATGTCTATTCATTCACTCAACAAACTTGGCTCGAGCACCTTCCACATGCCAGGTGCTGTTCTAGACATTGCAGTGGGAGATGCTTGCCTATGTTTTAAAATATCTCATCCTTCATTTTTCATGAGGGTAGAATGCAGCATTTCCCAAAGGTAATTCTTTGAAACACTCAAGTCAACTGAGGTGGTCAGATACATTCTGTGGTCAAAATCGTTTGGGGAGTCTGAAGAGTGTTAGGAGTCATAAATCGCATTAACACAGTAAGCATTCCGAAGAGTCCCAAAGTGTATAAACTTGTTTCACATGACTTAACCCATCTTTCAAATATCATAATAATGATGATTATGATGGGAATTCTCCCCACCCAACCACTCATTGCATCTACTAATGTCATCCTGAGAAGCCCACTTTGCCATGGTGTATTACATTTACAAAGCAGGTCACACTGGGGGGTTTACATCTTACAGATGACGAAAACAAGGCCCAGAGAAGGTAGTGATGGTGACTTGCTTCAATCCTTCAGCTGATAGCGGCCACAACAGAACACAAACCTTTGAGTTCAAGTCTCGGACCATTTCCTTGACACTGGGCTTTTCAATGAGGTCCCTGAACCATGGGGTACCAGTTGGAGTGTGTTTAGCTGCATGTCACAGAAGGCTTAAGCAGGAAAGAGGATTTGTGGGCTCCTGCAGGTGGAAGTCCAGAGGTGAGGCAGACAGCATGGCCGATTTGATCCAACAGCCCATAGGGGCCATCACAATCACCTCTCTTCTACTCAGACCTTTGTAGTGTCAGTTTTATCCTCCAGTTGGCTCTCCCTATGGCTGCCTGCCATTCCTGGGACCACCCCCTGCTCCTAGGTGCCCAGGGAAGCTTGTAAGAGTCAGAAGCTTTTAAGCTAGAAGTGCTCAGAAAAATTCTTCTCTCGTTTCATTGACCTGGATGGGGTCACATGCCCAGGTCTGAGCCAATGGAAACACCCTGCATTGGTTGACCCAGGCCTTCCTCAAGCCAATCGTGACAAGCAACTGGACTATCCCTATTGACCTAGGCCAATAGAGCCCACTCTGGGAATTGGGTCAGGTCTCCAAGGGGTGTGGCAGATTAAAGTACTGGGTTAGGGGAATGATTCTTAAGGAGACTGCTGTAAGGCCAAGCACAAGAGCTTTAGGTAAATTAAAAAAAATTTTTTTCTTTGTGTCAGGATCTCACTCTGTCACGCAGGCGGGAGTGCAGTGGCATGATCACAGCTCACGGCTGCCTCCAACTCCTAGGCTAAGGAAATTTTTTGGTCTCCCAAGCAGCTGAGACTACAAGCACGCCACCACGCCTGGCTAATTTTTTAAATTTTTGGTAGAGATGGGGTCTGGCTGGCCCAGGCTGGCCTTGAATTTGCACAGCCCATCAGTGGACATTTAAATCAAAATATTTGCGGTTGGACCGATTCAACCAGTAGGGTCATCTGGGATGCCTTATTTTTTTTTTTTTTGAGTTGGAGTCTCACTCTGTCGCCCAGACTGGAGTGCAGTGGCCGCTCCCGGCCACCGGAGCCTCGACCTGCTGGGCTCCGGCGATCCTTCCGCCTCAGCCTTCCGAGTAGCTGGAACTACAGGCACGCGCTACCACGCCCGGCTAATTTTTGATTTATTGTAGAGACGAGGTCTCGCCAAGTTGCCCAGCGGGTCTCGAACCTGCAGGCTCAGGCAATCCACTCACCTCAGCCTCCCAAAGGCATGGGATTACAGGCTGAGCCACCGAGCCCGGCAGCCTTATTCTTAAAGAAATGGATTTAGCTGGTGCGGTGGCTCACGTCTGTAATCCCAGCACTTTGGGAGGCGGAGGCGAGAGAATTGCCTGAGTCCATGGGTTTGAGGCCAGCCTGGGCAACTTGGCGAGAACTCGTCCATACAATAAATTTTAAAAATTGGCCTTGGTCCATTTATATCAGATTTATCTTGGGCCCCTTTTCTGACTCACTCAATAAACTTCTGGAGTGGGACCTGCCTTGGCCTCTGCATTTTGATCATGCCTCTCAGTAACTTGGAACACCCCTAATTTATACCTGCTGTAATTGGTGGTAGTGCCACATTTATGCACAGAAGAATCCTAGATTGGACCATATAGGAAGTTCCATCTCCTGCCCTCAGAGCTGGCAGTGCAGGGCTCAGCAGGAAAAGGTCCCAGAGGGTCAGGAGCCAAGACTTCCCATCTGTCTGGCACAGTGGAAAGGGCATGGCTTTGGGGTCAGCTTAACTCATGTGCAGGCTAGCTTGGGTGAATAGCTTCATCCCCTCAGTGCACTGCCTTGTCTCATCATTGGGGGTAATAGTGCCTCTTTCACAGGGTGACTGGAGGGACTGGAGGGAAGAGTATGTCAAGGCTCCAGTAGAAGCTGCCACCCATGGGTGCGTGATACCACCCAGTGCTGGCCTCTCCATCCCACTTCCATGCTCTTTGAGCTGAACTCCGAAGGCCCTGCCACCGAGGCCTCTGTGCGAAGGCGGCACCAGACAGGCTGTGGGAATGAGCTTCACAGCTTTTGTCAGAGCGGCATAATAAAGCCCCCAAGTGTCTGCTCTTTGCAAACTGGGATGGCAGATCAATTGTGGCATAAACAAAATAGCAGGCTTGGTGTGAACCCAGGGACAGATCACGCCTCTGCAGGGTGTGATGGAGGGGGAGGAGGAGATTCTCGGGGTGGCTGGGTTTGCCTTTTCTCTGGTGGAAGCTCGGAGGCCCCTCTCCAGAGCCAGCCTGGCTCCCCACAAATTGCCAGAACTTGGAGGGACTGCTCTCACATTCTGGGAAGCAACCAGCTAGTCAGTGGCGCCATGCATAGACCCCACTGCCTTCAGCAAGAAGCCTGTCCCCAGGGTCTCAGTGTTCCCCCAAGCACTGAGTTTATTGACATGGATGGGGAGGAGAGTGAACTGTCCCCTGCCACCCCCCACCTCGTCTCCCAAGCTGGGCTGACAGTTATCTGCAGGAAAGCAAAAGGGATTGACTCAGACACAGGGAGTCAGACCTCAGAAATCAGGACAGTGAGAGGGACACTTCCATTGGCTGTGCTGGCAGAGAAACTCCTGACCTGCCTGTCTCTTAGCCCTGGGCAGACAGTGCTGCACATACAGTTAAGCATTCAGCATCGTGTTAGGCCTGCAATTCACCTCTACTCCTTGCCCCCCTTACAAGGGGTTATGCGCAATACAGGCTCCGGCCCAGACCCTGGCAGAGGGAGCTAGCAGGGAAGAGCTGTTACCTGGCCCTGTTCTGCTAGTAGCAGAACAGGCGGGCTCTGTACAAAATCCCTGGGAGACACTGTGAGGGGGTACTAAGCAGGCAACCCAGATACCCCTGAGGACAGGACCTGCATCTGCCTGGTTTTCCACCATATCCCTGAGCCCAGCACAAAGCTGCTAGGTTCTCAGCAAATGTTACTGAAGGGGTGAAGGGGTGGATGTTGGTCTTAATGACTTCATATCTATCTGATGCTGGTTGCCTTGTTGAGAACCCAGGATAAGGCCACATCCCTGTGAGGAGGGAGGGCTCCTTCTAGGTTCAGTTGATCATCCAGGGAAAAGCCAGATCCTCAACCTGGAACCCAAACTCCAAAGGAGGGTCTTGGGCAGAAGCCAGGAGTCCAGCCATGGAGGATTTCAGAGTCCAAGGATGCTCCCAGAAGTTGGAAGAGATGGCCTTGGCCACATGAAAGCAGGTCAGGCAGTGTATTCCTGTGGGGACCCCAAGAGGCCGATGAGTACCCTGCCAGTGGTCAACCAGCCAGACTGTTAACCAGAAGCACCAGTCCCCTCTGTGTCCATTCCCAGTGCTTGTCCCCAAGTCCTGGGCTGAGTCTTATCTAAACAGCCCAGCTTAATCTAGCTGTGCCACAGGAAGGTGATGAGTCCACCTTGGGGGGATCATTGAAGAGCAGTGCCCACCCCCCCATCAAGGGGGCTGCAGTGAGCCCTGGAAAGAGTCACAGAGGACCCTTGGGGACAGGAGTCATGACTCTGAGGGGCAGTCATTCTCCCATGAAGAGGGTCCCCTGGCTGCAGTCCCAGAGATCTGCAACTTGGTTTTTGAAAGAGTAGTGCAGCCGGGCTCGGTGGCTCATGCCTGTAATCCCAGCACTTTGGGAGACGGAGGTGAGAGGATTGCCTGAGCTCAGGAGTTTGAGACTAGCCTGAGTAAAATGGTGAGACCTTGTTTTGTTTGTTTGTTTGTTTGTTTGTTTTTTGAGTTGGAGTCTCACTCTGTCGCCCAGGCTAGAGTGCAGTGGCACGCTCACAGCCACTGCAACCCCAACCTGCTAGGCTCCAGTAGTCCTTCCACCTCAGTCCTCAGCTGGGACTACAGGCACATACCACCACGCCTGGCTAATTTTTTAATTTATTGTAGAGATGAGGTCTCACCAAGTTGCCCAGGCTAGTCTCAAACCCGTGGGTTCAGGCAATCCTCTCACCTCGGCTTCCCAAAGTGCTGGGATTATGGCGTGAGCCACTGCACCCGGCCGAGACCTTGTTTTTACAATAAATCAAAACAGTAGCTGGGCAAGGTGGTGCGTGCCTGTGGTTCCAGCTACCTGGAAGACTGAGGCAGAAGGATCACCTGAAACCAGCAGGTCCAGGCTGTGGTAGCCATGAGCGCCACTGTACTCCAGCCTGGGTGACAGAGTAAGACTCTGACTCAGAAATAAAGGTTAGCACATTTGCTGTGGTGCCCTTGGAAGACAGTCTGGTGTGGTGGAAAGAGAACTAACTTCTGATGCCAGCAATCTCAGCTCTGCCATTTCCAGGCTCTGGGGTCTTGGCAATGGCCTCACCCCTTACCTGCAGTTTCCTCATCTGTTGAACAGGGCCTGCCTCCCCGACAGGTCACATCGTGGAGATGAAGTGAGATGACACACATGGGGTTGGCACAGTATATGGCACAAGGCTGGCACTGTTAGGTGGTGGCCTTCACCACAGAGGACAGTAAGTCCCAGTGAAACCAGTTCATTAAATGGGCTGACACAGAACATGACTTTGTGTCACCTACTGTCTATAAGATCTCCCTTTAGAACATCTTAGGTAGATGCTAGAATTTTCCAAATAGGTTTAAAAAAAAGTACCAGTGTTAAGATTGAGCCTCATCTAAGATCAAATCTTCAAATTCACTTCTTTTTTTTTTTGAGTTGGAGTCTCACTCTGTCACCCAGACTGGAGTGCAGTGGCTGCTCCTGGCCACCGCAGCCTCGACTTGCTGGGCTCCGGCGATCTTTCCGCCTCAGCCTTCCGAGTAGCTGGAACTACAGGCGCGCGCTACCACGCCCAGTTCATTTTTGATTTATTGTAGAGATGAGGTCTCGCCAAGTTGCCCAGGAGGGTCTCGAACCCGCAGGCTCAGGCAATCCATTCACCTCAGCCTCCCAAAGGCGTGGGATTACAGGCTGAGCCACCGAGCCCGGCCTCAAATTCACTTCTAATCAAAGCTTAACCTCTCCCTCCAGCTCTGACTGACACGTGGCTCAGGGACCTGCCCTGGGCCAGGATGGGGTGGGTGTGATGGGGTGCCCGTGTTTGCTCTCAGTCTTACATCGCTGGAGTCACGATCACTTTCTTACCTTTTGCTGGTGGGGCTGCAATGCCCACTGTTAAGGACAGCCACAAGCGCTTTTGTGGAGCCCATGTATGGATCTTTGGGGCCTCCTGCAGCGACCCCTGCCCTGCCCATTTTCTGAATGGGTGTTGCCTCCACCGTCCATTCTCCGGTGACTCCCTCTCCTGAGGTCCCAGCCCTCTGTCCCTCAGCCT
The DNA here is from genome assembly GCF_000164805.1 of Carlito syrichta. Classification (NCBI taxonomy): domain Eukaryota; kingdom Metazoa; phylum Chordata; class Mammalia; order Primates; family Tarsiidae; genus Carlito; species Carlito syrichta. The sequence goes on along the minus strand of NW_007258867.1, from coordinate 245,178 downwards.
TCTCTTGCTAGGACCACCCCTGGCTCCAGCAAGCAGCCTTCTTGGGCAGTCTCTTCCGATCTCGTCCTTCCAGCATCTACCTGTCACCCTCCAGTGACCCATGTCACCCTGATGCAGCAAGCTCTAGAAGTGCAGGCGGCTCCCACGACTGTCCTCTCCCTCCCCTGCTTGTGTGGGTGGCCTCAGTCAGCCTTCCATCTGGAGAACTCTCCAGCACAGCTTAGGACTCCAGGGGACACTGGACACCGTCAGGTCTCCCAGAACTCTCTCCATGCTCTGCTCTGAGCAGGGACTGCCAGCGTCTGCAGCTCAGCCAGCGTCCAGCCAGGAAGGGAGCTGCCAGGCCCTCTGGGTGCTGCAGTTCCAGGGCTTCTTGACCCTCCCCTAGCAGCCATCTCTTGGCCTTGAGGTGGGTGGAGGGTGCCACAGCGCTCCTCACTACAACAACGACCCCCTGACATCCATCGTGCCCATCTTCCGTCAGTTCCTGGGTCATTTCTAGCCTTTAAGAACAGCCTGGATGGGGAGGGTTGCTAGTCGCCAGACCCGTTTTTCTGTTTTAGTGAGTCCAGCATGGATATGTCTAGAACTTCCCTTTATTTATTTATATCTTTTGAGTTGGAGTCTCACTCTGTTGCCCAGGCTGGAGTGCAATGGCATGATCGCTGCTCACCACAGCCGAGACCTCCTGGGGGCTCAGGTGATCCTTCTGCCTCAACTGCCTAAGTAACTGGGAGTACAGGTGTGTGCCACCACACCTGGCGACCTTTTTTTTTTTTTTTAAAGGGGCAAGGTCTCACTATGTTGCCCAGGCTGGTTCGAGCTCCCGGGCTCAAGCAACCCTCCTGTCTCGACCTTCCAAAGTGCTGGGATTATAGGCGTGAGCCACTGCATCCAGCCTCTCTTTAGAATAGGGAATAATGTGTCACATATTGTCTCAGCCTTGAGACTTTAGCTGAAAATCCTAAACAATAGGAAGACCCCATTCAATATTTTCTCAACTAGGCAAAGTATTAATTTTCCAGACTCAAGATTTTCAGTTTTGTTAGGATTTAGGAAAATGATTCCTCTACAAGAGACTTTGTCTTCCTTCAGTGAGTAGAAGCAGTGTTGTGTATACTGGGCTAAGCACCGGGCTTGAAGCCAGGACAAACGGGTGGCAGGCTGTCCCCAACAAGCTGAAGGTCATGTCTCCTCAGCCCCTACTTCCTCACCTACTCAGCGAGGGTCACATCAGAATCAATGGCTCTTACAGTTCTAACAGTCTAGGAATTTTTTTAAATGTTTTGATTATGAATAGAAAAAACTCATAAAACATACACTTAAATCCTTGTAATACTGACACCCATGTGACTACCACTCAGGCCAACCCAATGCTTCTAGCACCCAAAGATTCCTCATGTCCCTTTCCAAGCTACTACCCCCTGCAATCCACTAAGAAAACCTCAATTCTGACTTTCATCAAAATCACAACCCCACGTTCTTATAATTTTGCCAACCAAATGCACATCCCTAAAAAATACAGTAGTTTGGTTCTGCCTAGTTTTGAATTTAATGTTAATGGAATGCAATCTATAATCTTTTGCGTCCAGTTTCTTTTGTTCAACATTCTTTTAGTGAGACGCATCCATGTTGTTGCAAGTAGCTGCGGCTCTTGCTTTTTCATTGCTGTATAATATTATATGAACAGATAATTATTTAGTTGTGTTGCTGAATATTTGGGTTATTGATATAGAATGTTTTATAAAGACACACACAAGCCGGGCTCGGTGGCTCAGCCTGTAATCCCATGCCTTTGGGAGGCTGAGGTGAGTGGATTGCCTGAGCCCGCGGGTTCGAGACCCGCCTGGGCAGCAAGACCTCATCTCTACAATAAATCAAAAAATCAGCCGGGCGTGGTAGCGCACGCCTGTAATTCCGGCTACTCAGAAGGCTGAGGAGGAAGAATCACCGGAGCCCAGCAGGTTGAGGCTGCGGTGACCGGGAGCGGTCACTGCACTCCAGTCTGGGCGACAGAGTGAGACTCCAACTCAAAAAAAAAAAAGACACACACACATACATACAGCCATGTCAATTCCACATACAGTCATGTCAATCCGGAACTGACTTTTTTTTTAATCAGCTCACAAACTTGAGTTTGACTTTTAAAGTATAGCAAAATTCCTCCATCAAGTTCATGGTTACACTGCAACTTTTTTTTTTCACTCTCTGTGGCCAAATTCTGAATCTAGGGATATAATCCCTCTTCTTCAATATGAATCATGTCATAAGATTTTCCCCTAACTGAGTCATCAAGCATATAATGGGTTGAGTGCAGTGACTCACTCCTGTGATCCCAGCATTTTGGGAGACCAAGGCAGGAGGATCACTTGAGCCCGGGAGTCAAGGCTGCGGTGAGCTATGATTGTGCCACTGCATCCCATCCTGGATGACAGAGTGAGACCCCATCTCTAAAAAAATAAAAATAAAAAAGCATAAGATGAACACCATGCTCAGGCAGCAGGCATTTCCTCTGGAGAACTGAGAAAATGATTAGCACACAGGTTCAAGGAATTTAATCTGAAAGTACTACAAGAAATATTTCTTCTCCACCCCTTTCCCAGGGCTGGCCCCACCCCACTGGCAGGGCACAGGTAGCCCTCCTGCCATAGTGCACGGATTAAACAGGGATGCTCCTGATCTCTGCCAGCGGTGTTGCAATGCCAGGGGTGCCATGGTGCTGCTCCAGTGATTCGTTTTCAGCTCAGACTGTGAGCAGCAAGTGGATCTTCCCACCAAGAGATTAAAGCTCCTTCCATAACCACAGTCACAGGTCTCACAGGGAGACCAGAGCTGGGGAGCAGGCAAAGGGCTCAGGCCGGAGGAACAGAGCTGTCACTCTGCACTGCCCGTTTTGACACGGGTGAGCACACTGGCAGGCAGCCAAGCCTTCTGCGGAAATCAATCAATAAAGACTCCTTGAAAGCCTGAGCTTTAAACAAATGGGTAAGTTAAGAATTATACAGGTCAAAAGCAATAAGCAGCTATGCCGACCACCTGGGACAAAAGCAACCCAAGACACACACCAACAACACAGGACCCCGTGGGGCCAAAACCTTTCCTTGGTCACAAGTGTGAGCAAGGGTGACTGATGATGGTCCTTGGGTGAGAAGGAGCTGGCACCCAGTGGCAGAACCATGATCGCTCTCTGAAGGTCACAGGTGGACTCATTCTCAAACAATCCTTTTGTCAGCTTCATAAAGCCCTTTACAGAGCCTAACTATAGCCACTTGATCACACTCTACTTGGTCCCACAGTGGGTAACCCCAATTAAGGCAAAGCCTTTATAGAATTCAGTCCTAACAAGGTTGTCTGCCCAGGTGTGCCATGGGTTACATTAAAAACCAATTGGGAAGCCAGGCTCGGTGGCTCAGCCTGTAATCCCGCGCCTTTGGGAGGCTGAGGTGAGTGGATTGCCTGAGCCCATAGGTTCGAGATCCGCCTGGGCAACTTGGCGAGACCTCATCTCTACAATAAAGCAAAAATTGACCGTGCGTGGCAGCCTGTAGTTCCAGCTACTTGGAAGGCTGAGGCGGAAGGATTGCCAGAGCCCAGCAGGTCGAGGCTGTGGTGGCCGGGAGCGGCCACTGCACTCCAGTCTGGGCGACAGAGTGAGACTCCAACTCAAAAAAATAAAATAAAAAATAAAAAGCAACTGGGGGCCACCCATGTTGGCTCAAGCCAGTAATCCCAGCACTTTGGGAGGCCAAGGCAAGGGGATTGCCTGAGCCCACGGGTTCGAGAACAATCCCGGCAACTTGGCGAGACATCGTCTCTACAATAAATCAAAAAATTAGCTGGCCATGGTAGTGCGCGCCTGTAGTTCCAGCTACTTGGAAGGCTGAGACAGACGGGTTGCCTGAGCCCAGCAGGTTGACGCTGGGGTGGCCATGAATGTGCCACTGCACTTCAGCCTAGGCAAAGGAGTGAGACTCTAACTAAAAAAGCAAACAAGCCATTTGGGGAGCAGATATGGTGGTTCATGCCTATAATTTCAACACTTTGGGAGATTGATGCAGGAGGATCACTTCATGCTAGGAGTTGGAGACCAGCCTGGGCAAAATAGCAAGACCTCAATCTCTACAAATAGTTTTAAATTAGGGTATGTGGTGTGCACCTGTACTCTCAGCTACTCAGGAGGTTGAGGCAGGAGGATCACTTGAGCCCAGGAAGTCCGTAGTTAGCTGTGATTGCGCCACTGCACTCCAGCCTGGGCGACAGGGCAAGACCCCAACTCTACAAAAACAAAACAAAACAAAAAACAATTTTTTTTGGCAGAGCAGGTGTCACTTGACTTTGTAGGCATCTCAGTGGTTTGCACCAGTGAGGCAGCAGTTTCCGCCTTGCGCGCCTTGCGTGTCCTGATGGGTCCTTGGTTTACAGATTCCTTAAAGCGAAGGGCAGGTGTCCTCCGTCAGGTTAGGGGTTGCCAAGATCAGGAGCCCTGCCGAGCCCCCACAAGGGAAGAAGTGTCTGGGGGCAGCGTCCCCGCCCCCTGAGGGGCGCCACCCAGGGCGGCAGCCACGCCAGCACCTGCACCCGTCCGTCCGCCGCGCCCGCGCCCGCGCCCTGCAGGGACCGCCCGGCCCGCCGGGACCTCGCTGACCCTGCCCTGTGTCCACAGGTTTCGGCATGACCACGCCCGCGACGGTGGGCGGGAAGGCCTTCCTCATCGCCTACGGGCTGTTCGGCTGCGCGGGGACCATCCTGTTCTTCAACCTCTTCCTGGAGCGCATCATCTCGCTGCTGGCCTTCATCATGCGCGCCTGCCGGGAGCGCCAGCTGCGCCGCAGCGGCCTGCTGCCGGCCACCTTCCGCCGCGGCTCGGCGCTGGCGGAGACCGACAGCCTGGCGGGCTGGAAGCCCTCGGTGTACCACGTGCTGCTCATCCTGGGCCTGTTCGCCGTGCTGCTGTCCTGCTGCGCCTCGGCCATGTACACCAGCGTGGAGGGCTGGGACTACGTGGACTCGCTCTACTTCTGCTTCGTCACCTTCAGCACCATCGGCTTCGGGGACCTGGTGAGCAGCCAGCACGCCGCCTACCGGAACCAGGGGCTCTACCGCCTGGGCAACTTCCTCTTCATCCTGCTCGGCGTGTGCTGCATCTAC
>NW_007258867.1:212079-239988 GCF_000164805.1 Carlito syrichta | reverse complement strand
TAGGTGAGTCTGACGGGAGTTGCAGGCTTCTGTTGGTACCAGCGTATTGCAAAGCGACCAACCCTGAAGTCACTGCTCAGGATGCAGGTAAGTTTGGCTGGTGCTCCTGGGGAGGCAGAAAAGGAGCCGAGCCCGCGGCCCGCGACAGCGACGCCGAGGGCCGCCGCCTGTCGGGCGAGCTCATCTCCATGCGCGACCTCACGGCCTCCAACAAGGTGTCGCTGGCGCTGCTGCAGAAGCAGCTGTCCGAGACGGCCAACGGCTACCCGCGCAGCGTGTGCGCCAGCACGCGCCAGAACGGCTTCTCGGGCGGCGTGGGCGCGCTGGGCATCATGAACAACCGGCTGGCGGAGACCAGCGCCTCCAGGTAGACTCGGCCGCGCGCCCGCGCGGGCGCTCGCCGGGGACCGTCTCGGGCCGCCGGGCCGCCCGGCCGCCCGTCGTGGCTCGCTTCCCTTCTCTCCGTCGCTGGCGCTTTCTTAATCTTTATCCAATAAAATGAAACCAAAAAGGAATACTTTTTTTTTAAAGAAGTGCTACTTGGCCAGGCCTGATGTTATCTATCAAGGGCAGGTTTGGGGGGAGCCTGCTCTCCTTGTGAGCCCCCTCTTGGAGAACCCAAGCCCCCCAGCCCCAGCAGATTCTCCTCCAGGGAGAGGAAAAAGTGGCACTCCAGACCCCCCTCCCGGTGCATACCGCGGTGAGGAGAGTGCCATGCCTGGGTTTTGCAGGCTGGCACTAAACTCCGTCCCCATGCACATAAGCAGCCGGCAACCCCAAAGCATATGGTGCAACTTTTCGTGGCTCCGAATTACCTCCTCAGCATTTAGAATCCTGGCCCAGCCTAGCAGCTTCCTTCTGGTCGTCAGAAGTGATATAGTCACAGTTTTGACAGGTGGGGGTGGGGAGAGCCATATGTTGCCTCCCGATGTATATATATAGAACAGCCACTACACACAGAGAAGGGTGTAGTATTATGCAATGAGATGAAACATAGCACCGACTTGGGGACTGTGGCATCTCCCCCAGATTTGGAAATTGCAGTGGTGAGGGGCTTAGCTAGCCTTTCTCAGCCTGGAGCAGGTCCATGTAGCACAGCACACAGGGTAGTGAGTCCAATGGCCACAGCCCAGGGTGCCCGCAGAGAGGGGAAACACTGAGCCAGCCGAGGAACCCTGCTCGGTTTCTGCTGCCCCATCTCCCAGGCTCCAGCAAGTCTTGAGTCCCCCCCCCCCATAACCTCCTTTCTGCCACAAACGCCATCCACAGCCATGCTTTTCATTATCAACCAGAAATCTCCGAGTCTTTTCAGAACAAAGACTGTTCTTTGCTGGTGTGGATTTATTTTTTGTTTAATTGCCGTGGATCAGTTCAACTTTTTATTCCTCTCGGAGAGCCTCGGACGCAGAGTGCAGCTCCCACACCCTTCCTCCTCCTCTGAATCAAGGCAGTGCTGGCTGTGCCTTTGGGGATCAAGAGCTCCAGCACCAGGATCCCAAAGGCTGCCATCTTGTCAATGTCAGGGCATTTGGCTCCAGAGCCTATAATGTAGACAGGATCCCATTCCAAGTCTTGTTTATCGAACGCAGTTCTTGCTCCAAGCACAGTCTGTTGGAGGTGGGGGAAGGCAGGAGAGAGGGAGCTGACGGGACTGGTGGATGGAAGTAATATTTTCAGGATTCAAGTTTTGCACTGAATGGTGCTCGGGCTCGGTGCTCCCAGACTTGCCCTCTGCCGCGTAAGAGTCCCTGACCTGGAGGAAGGCCAAATACCCAAGCCTCACAAAAAGGACAGGGGGACTGGAGCTGCAAAGGAACATTCTATCTGCCCATTTTCCTCATCTAAAATGATGATGAGGCCAAGGAAAAGTGCCAGAGTTTATGCAGGCACAGCATGACCCACCAATCTACGGAGCTTCTGATAGGAAGCCTTAGAAAAGCACCACCTCACCGCCTCCAGCCCGAGCCATGCTGTGAAATCTCTCTCCCTGGCAAACGTGCCTGGAACACACATGCACACAAACACGCTCGCGCGCACGCACACAGCATTAAGAGTCATGCTTGAATGTCAAACTCCTCCTTCCCTGTCCAGTTCATGGCAGGAAGGAAAAAAATAAGCTGGGATCTTGGTGACGCTCTAGCTACTTGGAGTAATTTCTAACTTGGGTTGGGATTGGTTTTTAAACACAGGCCCTGATCTGGGGCGAAGCCAGCAGAGAGGTCAGTCTTGCTAAATCCTAGTGTGGGCTCCTCTGAGCCACACTTTCAGGATTCACTGTGACTGTCAGGCCAGCCCCATGAGCAATTTGCAGTCACACTGAAGGGATGGAACGCTCGGAAGAACACATGTTCTCTAGGGCAGAGTCCTCTGACAGGACCTGGAAATAAAGTGCCACGTTTATCCCTTTAAAAGAAGGAACAATTAAAAGGCATCCAATTAGAGATGTCACCTAGGCAACAGGAAATTACTTGGGGATCTGAGCCATCCAGAGGGGGAAGCAGAGATCCCCGTGGAAGAGGCGTCTAGATGGTGAGGACTCGATCTGCAGGCACAATAGCAGCCCACCCACAGGAAATGAGTACAGGCGGCCTGAAACACAGCCGTCAAGACTAGACAAACCTATAGAGACATCCTGAGGATCCCCCTGACCTGTATGCAGGAATGCACAAAATCCCATCTCCACGGGAGAAACCAGGACCTGCCTCCAGAGAAGAAAATCTCGTAACATTTCTTGGCAGTCTTCTTTGTCAGCAATGCTTCCTAGAGTCTATCCTAAGTTGCTTATACTGCAGCCTTAGCTGTTCTCACTTCTTTTCCTTGGCTTTGGCTTTGGAAGGAGGCAACTGGAGGCAGTCTGAGCAATCTTCTAAAGCAGGGGTCCCCTAGGAACCAGGCTGCACAGTGGGAGATAAGCGGCGGGTGGATGGAGCTCCATCTTCTGTCAGTTCAGCAGCGGCATTAGATTCTCATAGGAGTGCAAACCCTATTGTGAACTGCACATGCGAGGGTCTAGGTTGTGTGCGCCTTGTGAGAATCTAATGCCTGATTAATGGCTCTCCCCATCCATGGAAAAATTGTCTTCCATGAAACCAGTCCCTGATGCCAAAAAGATTGGGGACTGCTGTTCTAAAAGAAGCATAAGCATGGTTTCAGGGGGCATCCCTTCCCTCCCCTCAATTTCCCGGAGAAATGGCAGCCTCCCAAGGTATAATGGCAGCTCAGGATGTGGTGACACACATGTGTTTTTGCCCATGTTCCCCTGTGCCCATCCCCCAGCATGACTTTAGTCACACCATCATTCTTCACTCCAGGCCAGAGGACTCTGCCCCACATGCCGGGGGCTGCTTCCCTGAAAGCTGGAGTTCCCCAGGGCAGAGGCCCTGGGACCCATGCCTACAGAACATGCAGTTGGGCATCCTGCTTGGGGGCAAGCACTGGGAAGCGAGGTGGGGTCTGCCATCGTTTCAGAAGCAATGACAGGGTCATTGTTAGAACCCCCTTTCCTAAGGGTAGCAGGGTCTTCTACATCTTGGGCCTCCAAAGGGCTCATTCCCTCTGACGCTGTGGCCTCTCCCACTGTGGTGGGGGTCTCTAGCTTGACCCATAGCGGGAGCTGCCTCCTAACCCTAGACCCACACTTACCCATGTCATGCCAGGGCCGTGGGGCTCCCTTAAAGGTGGGGTGGGCTCTGAGAAATGCTTGCCATCTGGCCATGGCCGCATAGAAGCCAGAGTCTTGGCGAACCCCATAGAGTTGAGCAGAAACGTAAGGAAGCCGCCCTTGGTGTCCCTTCTAGCTAAAGCCGGGTCAGGCCCTTATGTTTCCTGAAGGAAGCCGAACCTCCAAGCCTGGTGAAGGGTCGGAAGGCTTAGGCGTCTCAAGCTATCATCGTTGGGAAAACACCAGACCACCCCAGGTATTTGCACAGCCTCCTGCACACGCACACACCAGCCTTACAAAGAGCTACTAGCCCTTTTCCCCAAGGAAAAATCTCACTGTAGGCCACTTTGAGAAGAAAAATTTCAGAAAAAAGAAAGAAAGATTTCCCATTTTTAACTCCCTAGATATCTACTAGGTCCTGAAAAATCCCTTTCTGCCTTGGGGAATTTTATGTAGAATTTGCATGTATTTGTGTTTTATACAGAAGCCAGCACCCAAACCCTGGAAAATAGCTGCTAAATGGACCCGGGATCCTCCCTCCTTCAGACGGATCTCCCAGCAGACCCCCTCTTCCTGTGGGTTCTGGGGTGAGGGATGATGGAGCCCTCATGGCCAAAGGAGAATCTTCTGGGGGAACCGAGGGAGATGGCAGCACAGCTAGACAGAGAGCGTAGGAGCTTTTGGGCCACGTGGTTCGGTCTTACTGTAACTTTTTACATTCTTAAAAAACAAAAAGCACAATTCCACATGCACACTGTCAGGAAAGCACATCCAGACAGACAGCCCAGGGCACTTCTGAGTCCAGAAGAGGTGCTGGGGCTTTGTTGATCTGTTGCCGCGGTTGTTGTGTTGTTGTGTAATGTGTTCACGGGTGACTCTGAGGACCCCTCGCTCTGTGGGGTGGGCATGGATGGAAGAAAGACCTGATGAAGCCATTCCTGACCTCCAGGGTGGGCTCATCAGCCGGACTCAGGGCCTGGACTCTTGCCCCCGGAGCAGCTGACACCTTCGGGCACCCCAGAGCGTGACCCCCTGCACCCACTATGTCTCACGCGTTGAGGATTTCTGCACTAGCCTGGCCGGAGACCCTCTTCCCCTTCTTCCCTAAGGAAGCTCCCCCTTGCTTTATAAATCATTTTCTATGCTGCGTGTTCTCTCAGGAGGGGGATTAGAGCATGCGGGACAAGCCTGCAGGGTTTCTTAAACAATACATCTATTTTTCTGAGCAGCACTCCCAGAGAGGACTTGAGGGTGTTGAAATTAACAATGAATAAAATGTAGCCTGCCACCCCTGTGAGCTGTTTGCTTTCTGTCTGTCAGAGCCGCCTGCCTCCCGTCTTCCTGTTCACACCTCCTCTCAGGAGGGCCCTGGAGACTTCAGCTTCCAGGGTTGGGCCTGGGTGGCAGCTCCCCTGGGAAGTTCCTCTACAAAACAATAGTGACACCATCAGAACCCCAGGAGCCAGTGGACCCTGTGGGCAGCTTGGCCAGACTGGGTCAAGGCAGGGTGATGGGGAAGTGCACCCAACCTGGCAGCTCACGAGATTCTCCAAATGGAGCTTTAAAGGTCTACCGGGTGCGGTGGCTCAAGCCTGTAGTCTCAGCACTTTGGGAGGCCAAGGCGAATGCATTGCCTGAGCAAGGGGTTCGAGACCAGCCTAGGCAACTTGGAGAGACCTCATCTGTACAATAAATAAAAAATTAGCCAGGTGTGGTAGCGCATGCCTGTGGTTCCGGCTATTTGAAAGACTGAGGTGGAAGGATCGCCAGGGTCCAGCAGGTCAGCGCCAGAGTGACTGTGAATGTGCTACTGCACTCCAGCCTGGGCAACGGAGTGAGACTCCAACTCAAAAAAAAGAAAAGAAAAAGTCTGAAGCCCAGGCCCAACCCCCGAGTTTCTGATTTCATTGCTCTGAGGAGGGACTCTGGCAGACTCTGGAATTTTTTTGAGGTGACTCAAATGGGCAGCCATGGTCTTGAACCCACACTGTAAACACAGAGCCCTTCCACTGTGCTGGGGTGGAACAAGCTCCCGTTTAGAAACTATGAGATCTAGATTCTAGTTCTGGATCGAGCAGTCACTTAACTTCCTCCAATCCTCAGTCTACCCATCTCTAAAATGGGATAATGGACTGGGCGCAGTGGCTCACGCCTATAATCCCAGCACTTTGGAAGGCCAAGGGGGGAGGATTGCTTGAGCCCAGGAGTTTGAGACCAGCCTAGGCAACATAGTGAGACCTGGTCTCTACAAAAAATTAAAAAATTAGGTGGGTATAGTGGCACGCGCCTGTAGTCCCAGCAACTCGGGAGGCTGAGGTAGAAGGATCACTTGAGCCCAGGAGGTCGAGGCTGTGGTGAGCAGCACTCCAGCCTGGGCAACACAGTGAGACTCAAAAAAGAAAAATAATAATACATAAAAATAAATAAAATGAGATAACGCTGCCATCCTCCCCCACCTCCTAGAAGTGACGTAGCAAGTAAATGAAAGCCTGGGAACTCTAAAAACCATAGAATGGTCCACGGATGCCAGATGTCACAATGATAAGAGGCATTTCATGAGGATATGGGACCAGGAGCCCCTCCGCCTTCTGCTGAGGGCCCTTCCCCCAGTGTCAGCTCAACACGAAGCGCTCGTCCCACGATGGTGCACGCCACACCCAGGCTTCCTCTCCCCTCTTCGTCCTCTCCTCATCTTCCTTCAAGTTGCCCTAGAGATGAGAAGTAATTGACCACCAGGCACATACTGGGCCCCGCCCACCTCGAGCTACAAAGTCACTCTCCAGTCCCCAAGCCCCGACCCAGCTGACCACAACCACCCAAAAGTACGAGCCTCCTCCCCCCGCCCCGTTTTCTGTCCCCAGCAGGCTTTCACGACATCCCATGTTAAAATGGAACAAGAAGTCCTGTTCCACTGTACCGAATGCACCAGACACTGTTTTTCCATCCGGGTTTTGTTTTTGTTTTGTTTTGATGCTGGTCAAAGCTATTAAATTGATATCATGATCTGCCTATGAATCACACCCAGCAGTTTGGAAAACACTGGCCTGTGGTGTTTCTGGAAAGAGGACTTCTTATTACCTTACTTGTGGCTCAGGCCCATTAGCTAGGTTGCAGTGATGGAAGGGCCTTGGCCCTGGTCACCCCTCAGCTCTCCTCTCTATTGAGGTCTCCAGCTGTGCCCAGCTGTGTGATGGGCACAGGTGGGTGTTTTATCTGCATGATCTTGTCCAGATGAGCTTTAGCTTCCTATAAAGGGATGCTTGACATTTTGAACTCTCAGTCACAATCTCTGGATGATCTACCATCCCTCTCCCTTCTTTTTATCTATTTGTTTGTTTGTTTTTGTGTGAGGGGTTTCACTCTGTCACCCAGGCTGGAGTGCAGTGGTGTCACCATAGCTCTCTGCAACCTTGAACCCCTGGGCTCAGGGAATTCTCTGGCCTCAGCCTCCCAAGTAGCTGGGATGACAGGTGATTGCCACCAAGCTCAACTAACTTTAAAAAAAATTTTTTTTGGTAGAGATGTGTTCTCTCTATGTTACCCAGGCTAGTCTTAAACTCTTGGCCTCAAGTGATCCTCCCATCTTGATCTCTCAAAGTCCTGGGGTTACAGGCATAAGCCACCGCATCTGGCCAATCCCTCTTTTTTCTAGTTTTTATGTTTTGTAGAGTTGGGTCTTGCTATGTTACCCAGGCTAGTCTTGAACCCCTGGCCTCAAGTGATCCTCCCACCTTGGCCTCCCAAAGTGTTAGGGTTACAGGCAGAGCCACCATGCCCAGCCAATGTCCCTTTCTTAAGAGGGAATGCAAGTATAATCTACATAGTATCAGGCACCCAGCTACTTCCATTTGCACATATCACTTTTGTTCCCTTGCCATTGGCCAAACTTTGTCTTGTGACCTCATATAGCTGCAAGAGAACCTGGTCAGTTACCTTTCTATGAGTATATCTGTTTTCCTAATAAGAAGATAGGGAAAGGGGCTCAAGCCTGTAATCCCAGCACTTTGGAAGGCCAAGGTGAGAGGATTGTCTGAGCTCAGGGGTTCGAGACCAGCCCTGGCAACTTGGCAAAACCTCAAATCTACAATAAATCAAAAAAATGAGCTGAGTGTGGTAGTGCACACTTGTAGTTTCAGCTACTTGGAAGGCTGAGGTTAAAGGGCTGCCTGAACCTAGCAGGTCGAGGCTGCAGTGGCCATGAGAGTGCCACTGCATTCCAGCCTGGGTGACAGAGTGAGAATCCAACTCAAAAAAAAAAAAAGAAGAAGAAGATAAGGAAAGGAAACTTATATTTACCCAAACCAGGCTTCTGTATAAGAGACTTGCATACTTATCTCATTTAATTCCCCCACCAATCCTGGAATTTGGTACTTCCCACCATTTTGTCCTGGGTCAGAGAAGTCAAATAACTCACCTAGTTTGGAGTCAGTCACACCTTCCCTCTCCGTCCCCGTATTAGGAGCTGGAGAGACAAGGGGGAGCTAGACACAGCAACTCTTGCTGTCTCTGGACTCCAGGCTTGTGGAGGCTGACAGGAAGTGGGGTGCACAATGTAACCCCGTACTGCCTGTCCACGGGGCAGTTGGGCTGTGGGGGACACACCTGAAGAGGCAGCCATCCCAGCCTGGGCAGTCAGGGATGGCTCTCAGAGGCAGCTGTCCAATCCAAACCCGAGAGGGAGCCACAGAGGTCCTGCTCCCAAGAAGCAGGAAGTGTCCCAGGCATGGGGCAGTGTGGGAGGACATCAGAGCAGGGCTTATTTGGGGAATTGTGTGCCATTCTGCAGGACTGGACCCTACAGAGCAAACGAGGTGATGCGGGGCCAGGTCATCAAGCTCACCGAAGCAAAACATTTTTGCCCAAGCTAGAGTACAGTGGCAAGATCATTACTCACCCCAGTTTTGACCTCCTGGGCTCAGGCGATCCTACTGCCTCAGCCTCCTGAGTAGCAGGGACTTCGAGAGTGTGTCACCACGCCCAGTTTATTATTATTATTTTGTGTAGAGATGAGGTCTCACTATGTTGCCTAGGCTGGTCTCCAATTCCTGACTCAAGGGAACCTCCCGCCTCGGCCTCTCAAAGTGCTGGGATTCCAGGTGTGAGCCACTGTGCCAACCACAACGACAGGTACTTTTTATAGTCATCTTGTTGATTACCTGTATGTATTTATTTCTAAATGAACATGCATTGTTTTGTACTTTTACATATAAGTTGCTTTAAAACGTAAAAAAAAAATTTTTTTTTTGCTTAATCCTGAGGCCATCGGACAGACAGTGGAGGGGTTTTAAGGATGTTTGTGCAACCAGGCGTGGTGGTCACCAGAATCAATGATTTGCCTGGATGGGGTGATAAGACAGAGAGGAGTGAGGATGAACCCAGTCTCAGGCTGAGCAGCTGGGTAGACTGCAGTGCTACCACTGAGCCTGGAAACCCAGGAAAGGAACAGCAGAGATGATGAGTTTGGTGAAGGAGAAGGTGGGCTTGAGGGTCCCATGAGTTACCCACTAACCGACGGGCATTGAGTCTGCAGCTCAGAACAACGATCCAGGCTGGACAAGCAAGATGCTGTGGAAGTTCTCAGCATCAAGTTGATGGATGAAATCACTCAGGCTGTGAGCATGTGGAACGAAATAAGAAGAGGATCCTAAGCAATCTTAAAGGACAGGCAGGAGAAGAAAAGGGCAAAACAGACAGGAAGGAGGGGCAGGAGTGGAGGAAGAGCTGAGAGCATGGGATGCCACAGAGCCGAGGGAAAGAAGGGTTTCAGGAAGGAACGAATGCCAGATGCCACCAAGAGACTAAGTGACATGCTCACAACCACTGCAGACTCGACCTGCTGGGCTCAGGCTAGAAGTCTGCAAGCTACATTTCCGAAAATGCCTTTTGGTTTCCTTCTAAATGGGTTTTCCTGAGGGGGCACTTGTTGAGGGGTGGGTGGGAAGAAGGAGGAAAGAGAAAGAGACTCACTTCCTGTTTTCAGCTTAGGTAAGAGGATTGCCTAAGCTCAAGGGTTCAAAATCATCCTGGGCAACTTGGTGAGACCTCGTCTCTACAATAAATAAAAAAAAAATAGGCCGGGCATAGTAGTACAAGCCTGTAGTTCCAGCTATTTGGAAGACAGAGGTGGAAAGATAGAGACAGAAAAAAGTAGTCACTTGCTTTGGCAAGGGAAGATATCAGTGACCATGGCAAGAGTAGCTTCAGGGAAGCCTCTATGGAACCGGACTGCCATGTTTCATTTTCATGGGTCATGCATTAGGGATATTAGTTAGGCTACAGATTCAATCAGCTCTAACAGATTCAAAATAATACCGGCTTCAGTGGGTAAAAGTTCATGATATCTCTCTATATATATGTTTTTTCTTTTTTTTAGTCAGGGTCTTACTCTGTCATCCAGGCTGGAGTACAGTGCCACAATCATAACTCACTTCAGCCTTTACTCCTGGGCTCAAGCGATCCTCCCACCTTAGCCTCCCGAATAGCTGGAACTACAAATGGATGCCACTATGCACGGCTAATTTATTTTTATTTTTTGTAGAGACAGGCCTTGCTATGTTGCCCAGGCTGCTCTCAAACTCCTGGCCTCAAGTGATCCTCCAATCTAGGCCTCTCAAAATGTTGGGATTATAGGCATGAGTCACCACACCTAGTCAATGTCTCTTTCTTAAGAGGGAGTACAAATGTAATCTACAAATATCAGGCACCAACCTTCTTCCATTTGCACATATCACCTTTGTTCCCTTGCCATTGGCCAAAACTTTGTCACATGACCTACTATAACTGCAAGGGAACCTGAGAAATGTAGTTTGTTTTTTGTTTGTTTTGTTTTTGAGTTGGGGTCTCACTCTGTCACCCAGGCTGGAGGGTAGTGGCACGATCACGGCTCACTGCAGCCTTAACCTCCTGGGCTTAGATGATCCTTCCACCTTGCCTCCCCAAGTAGCTGGGCCTACAGACACATGATTAATTTTTTGATTTTTTGTAAAGATGAGTTTTCTCTATGTTGCCCAAGCTGGTCTCAAACTCCTGGGCTCAAGCAATCCTCCCCCTTAACTTCCCTAAGTGAGGGATTACAGGCCTGAGCCATCACGCCCAGCCTGAAAATGTAGTTGTTTGGTTGGTTGTTTGTTTTTCGAGTTGGAGTCTCACTCTGTTGCCCAGGCTGGAGTACAGTGGCACACTCACAGCCACCGCAGCTTTGACCAGTTGGGCTCAGGTGGTCCTTCTGCCTCAGCCTTTCAAGAAGCTAGAACTATAGGCATGCACTACCACTCCTGGCTAATTTTTTGATTTATTGTAGAGATGAGTTCTCATCAAGTTACCCAAGTTGGTCTTGAACTCATGGGCTCAGGCAATCCTCTCACCTCAGCTTCCCAAAGTGCTGGGATTATAGACATGAGCCACCACGCCTGGCCATGTAGTTTTGATTCAAGATGGCCATGTACCAAGGGCCAAGTATTCCCAAGAAGGGTGGGGTTCAGGCCACTAAGGGGTATTTTATGCAGCTGCAGTGAGACCTCTGAAGGGTCACGGTGAGACTGGTGCCACAGCTGCCAGTTGCTACTAGACTGCTCCATACCTCAGCTGAAAACAGGAAGTGAGTCTCTTTCTCTTTCCTCCGTCTTCCCGCCCATCCCTCAACAAGTGCCCCCTCAGGAAAACCCATTTGGAAGGAAACCAAAAGGCATTCTCAGAAATGTAGTTTGCAGACTTCTAGCCTCAGCAACACAGAGCAGAGTTCAGAGGTAGGAGATGTATAATAGCACATCATCCCACAAGGAAACCGTCATGAAGTTCTCAGAAGGTGCATTTTGACTGGGAGAACTGAAGTCTGTACAAAGACATTTACATTCCCATTCCCTTCCTAATTCATTTTTGAGGACTTCCTAATCCATTTTGAGGGAATGTCCACAGAAGGGATGTCCTTAGAATCACTAATAAGAAACTTAACCACCTGTAATCCCAGCACTTTGAGAGGTTTTGCCTAAGTTCAGGGGTTTGAGACCAGTCTGGGCAACTCGGTGAGACCTCATCTCTACAATAAATTTTAAAAGATAAGCCCGGCATGGTAGCACATGCCTGTGGTTCCAACTACTTGGATGACTGAGATGGAAAGGATCGCCTGAGCCCAGCAGGTCAAGGCTGTGGTGGCCATGAGTATGTCACTGTGCTCCAACCTGGGCAACAGAGTGAGACTCCAACTCTTAAACAAAAAGAAAAGAAAAACCTAGCCAGGCTCGGCGGCTCAACCTGTAATCCTGTGCCTTGGGAGGCTGAGGTGAGTGGATTGCCTGAGCCCACGGGTTTGAAACCCACCTGGGTAACTTGGTGAGACTTCATCTCTACAATAAATCAAAAATCAGCTGGGCGTGGTAGCACGTGCCTGTAGTTCCAGCTACTTGGAAGGCTGAGGCGGAAGGATTGCCAGAGCCCAGCAGGTTGAGGCTGTGGTGGCTGGGAGCGGCCACTGCACTCCAGTCTGGGCGACAGAGTGAGACTCCAACTCAAAAAAAAAAGAAAAGCTTAACCAGAAAGATACAGACGCCCGGTCGTGAGAGCTCCCTTCTGCCCTGGTTCTGCCTCTGTGGTTGACTGCATGCAGATCTCTTCCCTGCGCTGTTTCCTCTTCCATGTCAGTCTTTGGCCCTGTCACTCTGAGATTCTAAGGGAAAAGGAAGGAGAGGAGAAAATGTAAGAGTTCCATGGGATTTCACTCAGCAAACATCTGCCAAGTGCCTGACTCCGCTTGGACAATTTGTTCCAATTCTTCTTTTCTCCGTGGTCTGGGAGGATCTGGGCCAGCCATCTGGATACAGGATGAAAAGGAAATATCCTCCAATGAGGACTGGCAAGTTTCCTGCTGAAGGTGCAGCTTCAACACGCATACCCCACCCAGGGAGAACCTGAGCTCCAGATGCTTGTTTTCTTTTCTTCCTTTCTTTCTTTCTTTCTTTTTTTTTTTTTTTTTAAGTTGGAGTCTCACTCTGTCACCCAGACTGGAGTGCAGTGGCCGCTCCAGGCCACCGCAGCCTCGACCTGCTGGGCTCCTGCAATCCTTCTGCCTCAGCCTTCCAAGTAGCCGGAATTACAGGCATGCACTACCACGCCTGGCTGATTTTTTGATTTATTGTAGAGATGAGGTCTCACTGCCCAGGCGGGTCTCGAACATGCGGGCTCATGCAGTTCACTCACCTCAGCCTCCCAAAGGCGCGAGATTACAGGCTGAGCCACCGAGCCCGGCTTCTTTCTTTCTTTCTTTTTTTTTTTTTTTTTTGAGTTGGAGTCGCACTCCATCACCAAGGCAGGAGTGCCATGGCACACTCATAGCCACTATAGCCTCGACCTGCTGGGCTCAGGTGATCCTTCCACTTCAGCCTTTCAAGTAGCTGGAACCACAGGCACGTGCCACCATGCCCGGCTAACACATCCTTGTTTACATTTGTTTCTGTTTTCCCAAGGGCGCATACCATTCTCCAGAGTCGCACACAGTTCAATAGGTAGCAGCCGGTCACACACTGCTACTTACATTTAAATTGCGTCAAATGTTCAGCTCTTCAGTTATACTAACCGCATTTCAAGTGTTCAAGAGCCACATGTGGCATGTGGCTATCATACTGAACAGCATAGATATAGACATTTGTCGCTGCAGAAAGGTCTATGACATTGGATGACTCTAGCAGGAATTGGAATCAGAAAGTCTGAACTCCAGGGCAGGCTTGGAGCTGGAATTGGGGGCCTGAAGTGAAATCCTCCCCAACCCCTATGCTCCCACTCTGGTGTCCGCCTCCAAGTGACCTCTTCTTCCTCTTTGCTCGTGGAAAGCCCCCATCTGCTGTTCACCATGGGGTGCCTCTCTCTCTCCCCACCAGGGCAAAACCATTTGGTTACTCCAGTGTGGACAGTGTGGACAGCGCCCATGCTCTGTGGGCTTCTCTCTGTAAAGTGGAAGCCCCTTCCACCACGGACACCATAGACATCGAGGTTAAGGAGAGATTTTTTTTTTAATTTCTTTCCTTTTTTTTTTTTTTGTGTTGGAATCTCACTCTGTAGTCCAGAGTGCAGTGCAGTGCTGTAGCATGGATCATGGCTTACCACAGCCTTGACCTCCTTCCACCTCAGCCTCCCAAGTAGCGTGACTATAGGTGCATGCCATCATGCCCAGTTATTTTCATTTCATTTTATTTTTTTTTGTAGAGATGATGTCTAGCTATGTTGCCCAGGCTGGTCTTAAACTCCTACGCTCAAGCAATCCTCCCACCTCAGCCTCCCAAAGTGCTGGGATTACAGGCATGAGCTGCTGGACCTGGCCAAGGGAGAGAATTCTTTGGGATACATATATTTACACACACGAGAGCATTGATCCAAATACATATTTGCACGCAGAGGCACATAAACATTTATATTGACAGCCGAATTTCACGTACTGCCGCAGTTAAGACACAAAGCAAAACTCCACAAGGATGTTCCTGTCAACTTGGACATTCACTGTGCAATGCTCTGGCAGTGGGGAACAGAAAATGGAGCTTTGTGGGCCAGGCTCGGTGACTTAGCCTGTAATCCCAGCACTTTGGGGGGGCAAGGCGAGTGGATTGCTTGAACCAGTGGGTTCAAGACCCGCCTGGGCAACTTGGCGAGACTTCATCTCTACAATAAACCAAAAATTAGCCGGGAATGGTAGCACGTGCCTGTAGTTCCGGCTACTTGGAAGGCTGAGGCGGAAGGATCACCAGAGCCCAGCAGGCCGAGGCTGCGGTGGCGGTAAGCGGCCACTGCACTCCAGTGTGGGTGACAGAGTGAGACTCCAACTCAAAAGAAAAAAAAATGGAGCCTTGCTTGACTCTGCAGAACAGCAGACTCAGCAGGAAGCTCACCCAGCAGTTTACCGTCCAGTCCAAGGAGATGCCACATGCCCTGCCTGCTAGCCCACAGCTCTGTCCAGTCCATTTTGGGGGAATCTTGTTCATTCAACACACATTTGAGGACCAACTCTATGCATGCTCTGTGCTAGGCCCTATGAGGATTCCAGAGGCGATGAGACTTGAACCTTGCCCTCTAGGGTCTAGGAGTCAGGACACGTTGGTTGGTGACCATAGAAGCAGGGAGAACACAGCTGGGCGACCAGGTGTGCAGAGGCTCAAAGAGGTGCTGGCGAGGGTGCTTCATACCCAAGCCCACCTAGCACTGGGCTACTCTGTGCCTCACACAGTTCTATGTCTTGGCTCCTCATTCCTTCTCTGTCTTCAATCCAAAAAAGAACAGACTATGTCCTTTGTTTATCAAAGCCTCAGCAGCCAGGAAATACTGGAGTTCATAGACGGCTTCCTCGCACA
This sequence comes from Carlito syrichta, assembly GCF_000164805.1. NCBI lineage: Eukaryota > Metazoa > Chordata > Mammalia > Primates > Tarsiidae > Carlito > Carlito syrichta. Next base: position 224,997 of record NW_007258867.1, on the reverse strand, counting down.
CCCCACACTCTCTGCTCCTCCACCTCACTCTGGTGGGGAGTAGGTTCTGAAAGTCCTGTTTCTCATGGCCAGGTCACCATGCCACTGCGTCCCACAGAGGAAGGACAAATCACGAGTCGGTCATATTCATAGCTGAGTCCCAGCTACCTGCGGGGAGAGTGCAGGGGTGTTGAGAAGGCCCCCATGGCAGATCCCAGAGACCTGGCTTTTGTGTGCCAGGATGCTCTCCTGTCCCCTTCTTCTGGAGACACTACCCTGTCCTGTTGTAAAACTCCACCCACCTCCATGTGTCTAGGGCCCCTCTTGTGTTAGTTAGGAAAGCACTCAACTGTAATGAACAGAAAACACAACAGAGGGCAGCTTAAAGAACTAGAAGTCAGGGTTTATTTCTCTACCAGAACCAGAACTCTGGAGCAGGTGATCTGGGGCTGGCACAGTGACAGGGATGCCATCACGAGGCTGGCTCCTCCTCTTCCCGCTCTGCCATCCTTTCCATGTTGTCTTGTCAGCAGGTGCCAGATGGCAACACACCTCCGAGGCTCACATCCATGTTACTAGCGGCAAGAAGGAGAGAGAAAGCCAAATCGTTCCCTCCTGACAAGCCTTTTCCGGGGCCACCCTCAGACTTTCTGCTGGTCTCTCATTGACCAGAAGACAGTTACATGGCCATCACCACCTATAAGGGAAGCTGGGGAGGGAGCATTTTTTTTTTTTATTCAGAGTCTCACTCTGTCACCCAGACTGGAGTGCAGTGGCATGCTCACGGCCACCACAGCCTCAACCTGCTGGCCTTAGGCGATCCTTGCGCCTCAGCCTTCTAAGTAACTGGAACTCAGACGTATGCCACCACGCCCAGCTAGTTTTTATGATTTATTGTAGAGATGAGGTCTCACCAAGTTGCCCAGGCTGGTCTTGAACCTGCAGCCTCAGGCAATCCACTCGCCTTGGCCTCCCAAAGTGCTGGGATTACAGGCTGAGTCACCGAGTCCAACCCACATTTTGCTTTCGATCCTCTATACAAGGCCAAGGGGCCTGGGAAGGGTGTGGCGTGAGCCCACGTACAGTACCTGCTGCCTCTTGCCATCAAGGTTAGATTAATCATGGCTCTACATCTGCAAAGACACAGCCATTTGTCCAAGGGGGATCACATGCCCAGAGGCAGGAAGAGGTTCTCTGACTGGACATGAATTGGCGGTAGAGGAGTAACTCTTTCTTGGCTTGGTTTGTAAATTGGGCCTTGGGGCATCAGTCCTGGTCAAATTAGTGCAACAGACTCCAGTCCAACTGGTATAAGCAGAAAAAGATATATCACTGATACTGATGACCTGACCCGGTGATACAATCCTGACTCAGGCGTGTCACAGGGCACTGGATGCCACAGGTCCCAGGCTGGCTCTCATATGCTTGGGGGATTCATCTGGGCACTATTATCCTGAGCTAGGTACCACAGGCACACTGCAGACCACCTCCAGCCAGCTGATGCATGCACAGATGAAGTGCTGACAGCCAGCCAACATCACTCAGAGAATTTGTGTTCCTGCTAACGGACAGAGAATTGGCAGTCTTTTGGTTTTAAAACATTCCTGCCGTGGAAACCACAAACAAATTTTTTTAATTAAAAATAAAAATAAATAAAAAACCTACTCCATTTCTCCTCCCCAAACTTTGTCTTGCACAGCCATTCAAGACCCTGTCCTGAATCAGGTTTCCTGTTTGGCAATAAAGCCTTTTCATTCAGTGCTCAGTGTGTGGTCTCTAAGGGGCTTTATTTATTTTTTAGCCTGGACTGTGAAAGTCTCCCCTGCTCTGCTCCCCAGTCACTGGGAAGGCTGGAGAAACTCTTAGTTGAACCCTGGGATTAGCTCTCAGGAGAGACTCACCCACAGACCCAGGTTGTTTAGGGGCTTATTATCTCTCCTCTGTATCAGGAAGCAGCTCTTTTCAGATGCCACCATGATAAAGAAGCCACTCCAGAGAAACTAGGCACCCTACTTGCCAGCAGAAACAGCAGAAGCATGGGCTCCTCCTCTCATCTGCCTTCCAAAATCTTGCTCAGGTTCATCTATTGTGCAGAATCACAATCTCATTCAGATCAATAGCTGCAAGAGAGTCTGAGAAATGTAGTTTTTGGTCTTCCAGCCTTTGCAGTATAGAACAGCCCTCTAGAAGGAGGTGAAGAGATGCTGAATGCCCGTCTTCCACATCCTCCCGCTGGGGCTGTCAACCAGCTGCTGTCTCCTGCCACGTGAAGCCTCTGCCTGCATGAGAGGAGGAGGCCATTGGCCGAGGAAAGCAAGGGCAGGCCAACTGCCTGGCCCTGAGCCCTAGCTGTGCTCCTTGAAGCCAGGCACCTGCAGTTCTTCCTCCAAGTCTGGGATCTTCCTCAGCTCTCTTCCTACTAGTGTGAACCAGAAATTTCCCCCTTTGCCTACTGGCTGAGTTCGATTTATTTGCATCTGAAAAAATTTAAATACTGTTCCTTTATACAAAATTATCTCCTTTCTCAATCCTTGAGGGCTGAAATCCATGAGGTCTTTCACAGTGACAGCAACTTTCACAGAAAAATTCCATCTTGGAATGTAGACGCTCGTGGGAGAAGTAATACAATGACATACTCACACTAAAGTGTGAATGACTTATAGAGGAGCCTCTCCTGAGATCAAGTTCTGGATGGAGCAGAGGGAGGGAAAAGGCTTGCCTCCTGGCAGATGGAGACTGAAACCCCACTGATTAGATAAAGAACACAGAAGAGGCTGCATCATGGATCAACCTTACTGACTTTGGCTTCCACTGAATATAAATCCTAACTTGCTTTCCCTTAAAAACACATTTTCGGCCCTCCTCCCTCATGTCTTTAATACATGCTCAGTCTCCAATGTTGACACAATGTTTCTATGACAGGGTCTCTGCCAGCCCAACTACTTTTTGTTGTTATTGTTTTTGTTTTGTTTTGTTGGAATCATAGTCTCACTCTTGCCCAGGCTGGAGTGCAGTGGCACAATCACGGCTCACCACAGCCTCAGCCTCCTGGGCTCAGGCAATCCTTCTGCCTCAGTCACGCAAATTGCTGGGACTACAGGCACATGCCACCACACCTGGCCAATTTTTAAAAATTTTTTGACGAGATGAGGTTTCACTATGTGGCCCAGGCTCCAATTTCTAGTTCTAGTAATCAAACACCCCAATATTCACAGGAGTCTCTTAGTCCATCTCCCCTTGCTAGGTTCCAGCTTCCTTTGATTCTCTTCTGAGCACTCAGAGCTTGGGGCAAGAGAGCAGAAGGAATATCTCTGCTGGCTGGAGGCTCAGAGAGAGTCTCTGTCCAGAAACTGGGCACGTGTGCCCACTCCAGTCAACCTATCCTCACCTCCACCCTCCCTAATAACAGGCTTGCCTTCTCCTTGGTTAAAAGTCAAAATAATAAAACGGAGGAAATATTCTTATTCTGACAATTTTTTAATCCTAAACAAGTTAACCTGCCTAATACAAAAGCACTGGGGCGGAATCAAGCTTTCTGGCCCTGAGAAGTCCAGGGTCCAGCCTTCTCCTGCATTCTCCATGGCTCCTTTTCCAGAGGGCATGAAGTCCCCCACCTCGCTCCTCCTGGGTGTCCCCTGCCCCTCTCTGCACCATGCCTCTGGGACTCACGCCTCCTACTCCCCACCCACGTGACTTCGATGCTTCTTTCCTGCTTGAGAAACTCCAGAGAGATTTGCCACCAGCTCCCATTTTTCCCTGAAAGGCAAGGACGAAATAAGCCACAGGTCACAGATGGGGAAGCCCAGCTCCCCTGGCATTTCATTCCCTGCTCCAGTTCACCTGCTGCCCAGGGAGGCTTTTTTTTTAATCCTCTTAATAACTTTTTAATTGTACAGTACAGTAGAGTTAGCTGTAAGGATAATGTTGTACAGCAGAACTCTAGAATGTTCTTATCTTTCATGATGGAAACTTTTCAAAAATAATGGTTATAGCATTTTGGTGAATTAATTCTTTTATCAATATCTAACATTCTTTCTTGTTTCTTATGACAATTTCTGACTTAAATTCTTTTTGGTCTGACATAAGTATGGCGACACCTGCTCTATTTTGGAATATCTTCTTTCATTCTTTCACTTTTAGTCCACATGTGTCCTTAAATCTAGAATCTGTTGTACAAAACAGTTGAATTTTTTTAAAAAATCCATTCAACCTCTTTATGACTTTTGATTGGGAAGTTTGATCCATTTAAAGCAATGATTAATAAGGAAGGATTTACTATTGCCATGTGGCCAGTTGTTTTCAATCTGTCTTATAGCTCTTTTTTTCTCTTAGCCTTACATATTCCAACATACTTGAGCATGCACACTGCTAAGAACACATAACCAGAGATCTACCCTCCTTTTTTTATTTTTATTTTTTTTTAGTTGGAGTCTCACTCTGTCGCCCAGACTGGAGTGCAGTGGCTGCTCCAGGCCACCACAGCCTCGACCTGCTGGGCTCCAGCGATCCTTCTGCCTCAGCCTTCAAAGTAGCTGGAACTACAAGAGCGTGCTACCACGCCCGGTTGATTTTTGATTTATTGTAGAGATGAGTTCTCCCCAAGTTGCCCAAGCGGGTCTCAAACCCATGGGCTCAGGCAATCCACTCACCTCAGCCTCCCAAGGCACAGGATCACAGGCTGAGCCACCGAGCCCGGCTTTTTTTTTTTTTGAGTTGGAGTCTCACTCCATTGCCCAGGCTGGAGTGCAGTGGCACACTCATGGCCACCCCAGCATCAACCTGCTGGGCTCTGGTGATCCTTCCATCTCAGCCTTCCAAGTCGCCGAAACTACCAAGTAGCCAGAACTACCACACCCAACTAATTTTTGATTTGTTACAGAGACGAGGTCTCACCAAGTTGCCCGGGCTAGTCTCGAGCCCGCAGGCTCAGGCAATCCACTCGCCTCGGCCTCACAAAGTGCTGGGATTACAGGCTGAGCCACCAAGTCCTACAGAGATCTGCCCGTTTACATGTATACAATACAATGTTATTAACTATAGGCACAGCGTTATACAACAGATACCTAAAACATACTCATCTCACATAACAGAAACTTCACACTCATTGAACAGCAGCTCCCCATTTCCCACTCCTCCCAGCCCCGGGCAAAGGACATTCTCTCTCTGCTTCCAGGAGTTTCACTGTTTTTGGTTACCTCATGCAATCATATGATGTTTGTCCTGTGATTGGCATATTCATTCAGCATGACGTCTTAAAGATTCATTCTCACATCCTCATATTGTAAGATTTCCTTTTTTTATGATATATATATATAATATTAATATAGTATATAACATATATTCAGTGGCATATTATTCAGCCATATATCTCTCAGGGAGACTTTTTATGTGAGAATAACCTGGATTAGAAGCACATTTGGCCGGGGTCGGTGGCTCAGCCTATAATCTCGCACTTTGGGAGGCTGAGGTGAGTGGATTGCCTGAGCCCGCGCGTTTGAGACTTGCCTGGGCAACTTGGCGAGACCTCATCTCTACAACAAATCAAAAAATTAGTCGGGTGTGGTAGCGCGTGCCTGTAGTTCCAGCTACTTGGAAGGCTGAGGCAGAAGGATTGCCGGAGTCTAGCAGGTTGAGGCTGTGGTGGCTGGGAGCGTGCCACTGCACTCCAGTCTGGGCAATAGAGTGAGACTCCAACTCAAAAAAAAAAAAGAAGCACATTTGCCAGGACCACAGGCAGAGTCTTGACTCTTTCCACATCACCGAGCCATAGTCACGGAAAGATGATGCCTTGACCCCACCCCCAAGAGGGTGCTGCGTTCCCCTCACCCCTCACTTGTGGGCTTCTTCTCTTCTAGCATTTCCACTCCATTACCATTCCAAGGTGTAGGACTAGGTGATCCAAACCCACCTGGAGAGTCCCCCAGACAGTTGTCTGGAGAGTTACCTAGATCCATAGTCTATTTACATAAAGAAGAAACAAGCCTCTGCAATGTTAAACCAACGAGATTTGGGGATTGTTTGTTACTGCGGCTTAGCTTTGCCTATCCTGACAGATACACACCTGTTCACCTGTTGCTCTAATACCTATTCTCATCATGGTTCCTGAGTGTGTATGGTTCCCCCTGGAAGCTCAAAATCTCCCCAGGAATCAGGGCCAAGTCTTCTCTTTACCATTTACTTGGACAAACCACAACATTGTTGAAGATTGCTTTTTTCACCTACAAAGTAGAGTTTACAATATGAGCACATTTTTCATAAGGGTTTTGTGAGATTTTAAAAAGATAAATCATGGAAGCAGCACAATTTTTAAGTATGAAATCTCTTTACTCCCCACTTCTCCATCATCAACCCTCACCCCCATCTTTTCCAGTGCCCATGTTAAGGTTGGCTCACAACCAGTGATCACTGAGAATAACATGATCAGTGCCCCACCTGGCTCAAAGACTTGTATCCTAGAGGCATTCAAGGAAAACCACCCAAGCAAGTCAGTGGCTGCCTATGAGATGAGATTGTAAAGCATCTCTCCTCTATTTCTTCTCTCCCCCGTTTCACTTTTAAAAAAAATTTAGCTGGGCATGGTAGCGTGCACCTATAGTTCTAGCTACTTGGAAGGCTGAGGCAGAAGGATCACTGGAACCCACCAGGTCTATGCTGGGGTGGCTGTGAGTGTGCCACTGCACTTCAGCCTGGGCAACATAGTGAGACTTCAACTCAAAAAAAAACAAACAAACAAAAACACTCTCCCACCAACTTCTTGGAGCTGAAAATTGGTAAGACAGCCTGCTATAGGACCTTTGAAACAAACATGAGGATCAGGTCCGGGAATCTTTTTTTTGGATGTCCCTAGGGCACCCTGAGATTCAATGATTCACTAGGAGATAATTTAGATTCCTTTATTTTTTTTTGAATTGGAATCGCACTCTTGTCTCCCAGGCTGGTGTGCAGTAGCATGCTCACAGCCACCGTAGCCTCGACCTACTAGGCTTAGGCGATCCTTCCACCTCAACCTTCCAAATAACTGGAACTACAGACGCACGCCACCATGCCCGGCTGGTTTTTTATTTGTGAGTGTGATTTATTGTAGAGACGGGATCTCACCAAGTTGCCCAGGCTGATCTCGAACCCCCGGACTCAGGCAATCCTCTCGGCTCGGCCTCCCATAGTGCTGAGATTACAGGATGAGCCATCGCCCTCTGCCCTAGATTCCCTTTTTAAAAATTCAGAATCCAGCCGGGCTTGGTGGCTCAGCCTGGAATCCCACGCCTTTGGGAAGCTGAGGTGAGTGGATTGCCTGAGCCCACAGGTTCGAGACCCGCCTGGGCAACTTGGCGAGACCTCATCTCTACAATAAATCAAAAATTAGCCGGGCGTGATAGCATGCGCCTGTAGTTCCGGCTGCTTGGAAAGCTGAGGCGGAAGGATCGCTGGAGCCCAGCAGGTCAAGGCTGCACTGGCTGGGAGCGGCCACTGCACTCCAGTCTGGGTGACAGAGTGAGACTCTAACTCAAAAAAAAAAAAAAAAATTCAGAATCCTAGAATTCAGAATCTAGAATTCAGATTCAGAATTCTAGAATTCTGAATATGACTCAGGAAAGCTATTATACTTGTGATTATAGGTTATGACAGAAAGAATACTGATTAAAACTGGCAAAGGAAAAAGATGGAGAAGAAGAATCTAGGAGAAACCAGGTGCAAGCTTCTAGGTGTCATCTCTTAGTGGATGCATTTAGATAGCACCTCATTCTCACAGTAATGATGTGACATCACATACAAAGTCCATGTTCTCTTGACTTTCTGATGGGGTTATAGCCCAATAAACCTATCATAAAGTTCAAAAATCATAAGTTGAACCACTGTAGGTCAAGACCGTCTATTGCCAACAAGGGAAGCTCATTTGAGCTTTGGTGTCCAGGGTTTTTAATCAGTCACCTAAGCCTGTCACCTAGACCTGGAACACCTCCATGACAGACCTTAGCTTCTCATTCTTCAGTTCCTCTAGAGGTCAAGCTGATACAGTGTGCCTCAGGGCCCCAAGGAACAGGTGTTCACCATAAATCACATTGTTAGCATAAACTGTCTAGCATGAGGCCAAGTGCAGTGGCTAACGCCTATAATCCCAGCACTTTGGGAGGCAGAGGTGAGAGGATTGCCTGAGCTCAGGGGTTCAAGATCGGCCTAGGCAACGTGGTGAGACCTTGTCTCTACAATAAATTTTAAAAATTAGCCAGGCATGATAGCATATACCTGCAGTTCCAGCTAGTTGTAAGGCTGAGGTGGAAGAATCACCTGAGTCCTGCATGTCGAGGCTGCAGGGCCTTGAGTATGCACTGCACTTCAGACTGGAAGACAGTGAGACTCCAACTCAAAACAAAACAAAACAAAACAAAAAAACACATAACTATCTAATACACAGAGAGATTCTTATAAGACAGGTTAGTCCAAGGGCTCAGAGGTTATTTCTCAGGAGCAGGTCAAGGGCTATCCTTTCTTCTGAATGTTCAAGCTTTGAGTACTTCAAGTTTGCTGAGCTAACTAACCCCTTACTGCACACACTTGCCCTCAGGCCCAATTCTTCAGTTGCAGGTATCCTCTGCCTCCCCAGTTCATGGTAACAAAGGCCAATCGCCAACGTGAACAAGAAGAGCAGTGAAAGTCACGGCTGGTCTTGCCTCTAGGCCCCTCCCAGCAGAATAAGCACCAAAGATCCCAGACCCAGAGACCCACTCTCCCTCCTCGCAGGGACCGGAGAGGCTGATGTGTTTTTCTTGGTGGCTTTGCTGTACCCATGGAGACCTTGCTGTGTCCTGTCCCTTCGGTTCTGTGTGTCTCCATGGTGACTAGAGGAGGCCCTGACTTTCTCTTCTGCCACCACCGCCACTGACTGGACTCCCTCCACACGTGTCTCATTTTCAGCTTTTTTGAAGGTTGGGGAAATTCTCTCCCCATCTGTGCTACAGCCCCTAATAGTGTCCCAAAGAGTGGGTCCTTTTTCAATAGCCCTCAAGGAGCCGGAGACAAGCTGGGTCAAAGGGTGCCCCTGTGTCACAGTATCATACCCAAAAGTACTCCCCACAGAGCTCCAAGGTCCAGAGCAAGTGTCACAAGTCTGCAACTTCTTGGGAAGTTTATTCTCCACCTTGTCAACCCCCTCGTGAATAAGAAGGGGCAACCTCTGTCCTCCATCTTGGAGGACCCAAGAGCCCACCCCAAACTCATAAGCACCTAAGGGTCTTTTTTTTGTTTTTTGAGTCAGAGTCTCACTCAGTCACCCAGACTGGAGTGCAGTGGCACCCTCACGGCCACTGCAGCCTCGTCCTGCTGGGCTCAGGTGATCCTTCTGCCTCAGCCTTCCAACCTGAGGGTCTTGGTACAAACATATGCCAGCACGGCCTGGGCCTGCCAGAGCCTGTCAGTAAGCAAATGAGCCTCCCACAGAGACGTGTGTGAAACAGGGTTATACTAGTTCATCCTTCAAAGATGACATATGTGAAAAAGTAATGTCAACTGTCGAAAGCCATACAAATAGAAATGAGAAAGATTGCTGGTATTTTTGCTGACAGAATTTTTTTTCTCCATAATATGACTTGAAGTATAAATAACTGGAAAGAAAGGAGATACCATGGGTTCCGCTTATGCTCTGTTGCAAATGACTGAGAGCAGAACCCTTGCAGAGGCTATGTATGACCAGACTGAAGGCAGACATAGTATAGGCCTCACTGGTACCTCGAGGGGATGAGGAGAGAGGGCTGCGGGTGAGGGCTGGGTGGGCAGAGTACAGAGGCTAGCCAGCTTTGGGGTTTATCAGAAGCCTGGCCTCAAAGAGGACAGAGCAGCCAGGGTGGCTTGTTCCCTCAGGGCTGGGGTCCGTCAATGGGGGCCTCACCTCCCAAGTCACCCTGAAAAGGCTTCTGTGAGAAACAAGCCCACCGCCAGGGTGGGAGACAGGATTTGGCAACTAGATGCTGCCAGCAGGGCAGACCTACCATCGTGCCAGAGCAGTCACACCCAGGATGCAGTCTCCGAGATGGAATCCACAGTCTGGGTTCCCAAACTCCTGTGACCGCTGACTCCCCAGACCTGCTTCCGTCGACAGTGACGTCAGTTTCAAACCAGGCCTGGCGAACGTTATTCCTGGGCAGCCCCCAGCCCCAAAGGGAGGTCCCTTCTCTCTCCTTCTCTAAAGTCTACTCACTCAGCTAGCACCTGCTCTCAGCTCTCCGCCTCTGGAATCAGTGTTGAGAGGAGTGAAGTCTTCAGGCTGTGGGGAAGGCGAGGCTGGGGGACATGGGAGGGCAGAGGGCTATGGCAGATAGGAGCAGCTGGCCCTGGCCTGGGCTTCACCTGTTCCGGCACACAGCATTTTAGGACAGCTTCGCTGAGGATTCAGCCACAACTGTCCTCAAACTCCTTCCCAACCAAAGAGGGGAGTGGGCTTTGGGGGCCAAGTCACCCAGGCCTTGGGGAGACTAGCTCTCCCCTCAGCCCTTGCTGCAGAAGGTCAGTCATGGCCTAGCCCGCTCCACTTTAATCCAGCATCCACATGCTTTCTGAGTCAATTGTTCTAGGAGACAATATTAAAAAAAAAAACCAATAGTGTAGTGTCTGGTTGGTGCTGGGTTGACTTTTGGAGTGTGATAGGTTTATCCATTCAGACCGACCTAGATGAGGGTCCCATTTAGCAAATTCCTTAACCTTTCTGATAATCAGTTTCAACATCTTGACATGAGAAAACAAGCAACCTACCTTATTGCATTAGTGTGAGGATGAACTAAAATTGTTCTAAAGTGCCAGACACAAATTGTTCTAAAGTGCTAGCACAGACACTCAGGGAATAGCTGTTTCTCTTCCTTCTTCCCTTCCTCAATCCACAAATTCAACTTGTCTTGTGCCAACCTGATTATCAGGGGTCATCCACCCACCCATCCACCCACTCATCCATCCATTAATTCATCCATCCATGCATCCATCATCCACCTACTCTTTTCTTCATCCATCCATCCATCCCTCCCTCCATCCATCCATCCTCTCCTTCATCCATCCACTTACTCATCCATCCACCCATCCATCCATCTATCAATCCATCCAACCATCCATCCATCCATCTTCTCATCCATCCATCCATCCATTTATTCATCCAGCCATCCAGTCATCCCTCCCTCCCTCCCTCCATCCATCCATCCTCTCATTCATTCATCCACTTACTCATCCGTCCACCCATCCATCCCACCATCCATCCATCCATCATCCACCTACTCTTTTTTTCATCCATCCAACAATCCATCCTCTCATCCATCCATCCACTTACTCATCCATTTATTCACGCATCCATCCACCCACCCATCCACCCACTCATCCATCCATGTAAATATATCATATCATTTATTGAATGCCTATTATGTACAAGTTGCTTCAAGTTGACCACAGAAGTAGATAAAGAGCCATACACTCTAGAAGCAAAGACTAAATATCAAGACGATGAAATCAGTAACTTAGCCAAAAGTGAATGGTGTCATAAGAGAAGTGAAGAGAAAGTGTTGGGAGATTGAACACTCCTGGGCCTCTCTCGAAGCTTCAGTTAAAGGAGTTGCCAGGATTACATTTTATTTGATAAAGCATTTCTTTTTCCCTGATGAAGACCACCTGGACATTTTTTTTCTTTTCACACAAGAAAGATGCCTCAGAGTCGAATTATCCTAACCTGGGCAATGGCTTTTTCCTGCCTTTCATTTTACTGTATTCAGCTCTTAGTTGCTCCACTGAGGACATTCTACAGAGCCCAGGTTTCTTCCAAGATTTTAATTGGATCTTCCAGGAGGGATTTTGAAACCCACAAAATGAACCAAATGAAGAGATGATGGATACATTAAAGACAGTCCCCTTGGGCCAGATGTTCCTGACACAGTCACGTGCGGACAAGTTAGCAGCCCCGCCTCCACCCCTTCCAACACCTCTTCCCACCTCATGAGCCCTGCCCACATGTCAGGTCAACTCCGGAAGAATCAGGGGGACAATATCTCCCTATAAAAGTGCCTGATGAAGAGCATAGTTCGCAGCTGATGGAAGAGAAAAATCTCACATATTGTGTTCCCCGAGGGAGATGTAAGGACCCATCCACATGCTGAAAGAAAGACTCTCAGGACTCTCTGAGGGTCACTCACCTTGTCGGGGAAATTTGACCCCCAAATCCTAAAAAGATGCTGCTGAGGCCAGGCGCAGTGGTTCAAGCCTATAATCCCAGCATTTAGGGAGGTCGAGGAGAGAGGATTGCCTGAGCCCATGGGTTCAAGACCAGCCTGGGCAACATGGTGAGACCTTGTCTCTACAATAAATCAAAAAATTAGTTGGATGTGGTAGTGCGCACCTGTAGTTCCGGCTACTTGGAAGGCTGAGGTGGAAGGTTCACCTGAGCCCAGCAGGTTGAGGTTGCAGTGGCTGGGAACGTGCCACTGCCCTCTAGTCTGGGTGACAGAGTGAGACTCCAACTCAAAAAAAGAGATAAATCTGTACTTAGAAAGTACAAAATTGGTGAAGACAAAATATGATCATTAAAGATGAATGGGTGCACAGAAATGGATGCACAGACTACAGAAGATGAGAAAACTACAGAAGATGTTTGCATACAGGAGTTGACCCTACTCCCTTTGTCTTCCGAGACCCAGCAAATGGCATGCAGGGTTGGTGCCCTCCCATTGCAGGCATGGAAAAGTGCTGGCAAGGTGGTGGGTGGACAGGCACAGCAGTTAACTGGCATTGACTTATTATTTAAGTTAAAATTTACGGTTAATTACAAGTAACTGACAACACGTTGTTTATTTGTAAGCTGACTTTCAAGATTGTCTCTCCACAGATTTGGTAGCTGAACTGACCAGAGATCCTGATCTTGTCGCTTTGTCAAGTCGAGCAACTTGACCTAGGATGCACAAGTCCAGGCCTCTTTAC
>NW_007258867.1:210097-212059 GCF_000164805.1 Carlito syrichta | reverse complement strand
CAGAAGGTCGAGGCTGCGGTGGCCGAGAGCGGCCACTGCACTCCAGTCTGGGCGACAGAGGGAGACTCCAACTCAAAAAAAAAGAAAAATCTTCCTGTTGAGTTGTTTGGTGTGGAGGATCAGAGACACAACTGCATGAGTTTGGGCAAGGTCCTTCAGTTCTCAATCACTCAGCTGTAAGTGGAGAAATCAACCACCAGGTCTACACAACCGGCTTGTTTTGAGTACCAGAGTGACAAAGATCATGGCAGTGCTCTCTCTGTGAGCCACTCTGTGGAGGCGAGGAGGCATGTTGGAAGCCAGTCCTTCTTCCTTCCATCAGCTCAATGACCTTGGGCAAATAACATTTCTTTTCTGAGCCTGACAGGTGGCGTGCAGATCAAAAGAGATTATCTACGCACAGTACACAGCACAAAGTGCTCAATAAATTTTAGTTCCCTTCCCCAGATGTTCACTGTTCCCACCGACAGGGCTCCCCTCGCAGAGTTCAGGAGGCAGAGGGTCTGCCTGGATCCCCAAGCTAAGGCCAACAGATAGTGTTAGGTGCCCAACGCTTATGCTACCTGGGGGTGATTCCCACTTAGAAGACAATCCAGGCTCAGTAGCTTCTGGCTACTAGAAAATGACTTTCCAAAACCCTTTCTCATTTCACTACACCACCACTCGCAAATTCATGCTGCAATTCAGGATTCTTCTATGAGATTTAAAATAATTTTCCTGGCATGGTGCCTCACTCCTGTAATTCCAGCACTTTGGGAGGCCAAGGAGGAAGGATCGACTTGAGCCTAGGAGTTCGAGACTAGCTTAGGCAACATAGCAAGAACTTGTCTCTACAAAAAAAAAAGTTTTAAAATATTAGCCAGGCATGGTGGTACACTCTTGTAGCCCCAGCTACTCAGGAGGCTGAGGCAGAAGGATCGCCTGAGCCCAGGAGTTGGAGGCTGCTGTGAGTCATGATTGTGCCACTGCACTCCAGCCTGGGTGACAGAGGGAGTCCTTGTCTCTAAAAAATAAAAACAAAGCAATATGTGGATGCTAGCTGTTCTTCTCCGCCTGGCACCCCTTTACTTCTTTGGACAGGAATGCTGTTTAAAAATAATAATAATAATAATAATAATAGTGAGGCTGGGTATGATGGCTCATGCCTGTAGTGCCAACACTTTGGAAGGCCAAGGTAGGAGGATTGCTTGAGCTCAGGACTTCAAGACCAGCCTGAGCAATACAGAGAGACCTCATCTCTCCAAAAAAGAAGTTTTTTTAATTAGCTGGGTGTGGTGGTGCATGCCTGTAGTCCCAGTTATTCGGGAGGCTGAGGTGGAAGGATCTCCTGAGCCCAGGAAGTCAAGGCTGCAGTGAGCTGTGATTGTGCCACTGCACTCCAGCCTGAGCAACAGAGTGAGACCCTGACTCAAAGAAAAAAAAGAAAGAAAGAAAGAAAGAAAGAAAGAAAGAAAGAAAGAAAGAAAGAAAGAAAGAAAGAAAGAAAGAAGGAAAGAAAGAAAAGATTATTCATAACACATGCTAAAGACTGTAAGACAAACTACTCAAGGGGGTTATGGCAGTAGGTACAGGGACCACTACAGTGGGGTCTTGCAGTGGGGGAGAGAGACTGAACTTGACTCCAGCTACAGCATGGGTAAGAAGGATATACAGCCATGGAGCAAGACGGGGGTCAGTGATGGAAAGTTCCTAAGAGGACACATGGGGGGGGCTCCTGTCAGACTCCACAGAGCCCTAGCTGAGGGCAGGCCAGGGTAATGATGAAGGTGGTCAGATACCCCAGGTGGGAGAGTTTCCCTGCACTGACTTAGCAGGATTCTACAGGGACAGAGAGGGAGGCCCAAGGTCGGGGCGAGAAAGGGCTCAGAGGCACCTCACTAAAATTTTGGTCAAGCCAGGCTCGGTGGCTCAGCCTGTAATCCCATGCCTTTGAGAGGCTGAGGTGAGTGGATTGCCTGAGCC
>NW_007258867.1:201538-210077 GCF_000164805.1 Carlito syrichta | reverse complement strand
CTTGGAAGGCTGAGGCGGAAGGATCGCCGGAGCCCAGCAGGTCAAGGCTGCGGTGGCCGGGAGCGGCCACTGCACTCCAGTCTGGGTGACAGAGTGAGACTCCGACTCAAAAAAAAAAAATTTTTTTTGGTCAAAGGAGAGTGTTCATCAGCATTCCTCACTTTCTCTGGGGCACCTCTGCTCCCGGGGCCACATGATTCTAGAAGGGCTGCCCTGGTGGCCTTTGCCTCCAGTTGAGGTGACTGGAATCCTTCTGGGATTTTACGTGTGGACCCTGAAGACAGAAGCCCTCCTTTCCTCTGAGAAGACGCTGTAAGGATTTGACTTCATTGCTGTCTATCAGTGACCATGTTCCCTGTCACATGAAGAAATCGAGGACAAAGATGATAATCAAATAGGCCATTATGAGAGCAGGAGCGAGGGAGGACAAGATCACATGACCACAGCTCCAGTTTCTGGATTCAGCTGGAACTGGGATTAGCAGCCCCAATCCCAGATCATTCTTTCGGTATGAGTTAGTATGGGTTGAATTTCTCATGCCTGAAAGCAAAACCGTTCTCATTATTAGAAGACAGATAGATCAGACAATTAAAATCGATCACTATCTTCATTTTACAAACACAGAAGATGAGGTCAAGCAGCTGAGACCCAGAGACAGATCGAGGACTCTTGTGTTGCGAATTTATTCCATCCTACTTAGACTCCCAGTGTGGCCAGGTTGGACGCTGTACAGATAGAACAGCATAGAAGTGGTTATTCCCTTAGAAGCAACAAACTATGAAAGAAGTGTGGGCTGGGCTTGGTGGCTCAGCCTGTAATCCCAGCACTTTGGGAGGCCGAGACGAGTGGATTGCCTGAGCCCACGGGTTCGAGACGAGCCCGGGCAACTTGGCAAGACCTCGTCTCTGCTATAAATAAAAAAATTAGCTGGGCGTGATAGCACATGCCTGTAGTTCCAGCTACTTGGAAGGCTAAGGCAGAAGGATCGCCGGACCCCAGCAGGTCGACACTGGGGTGGCTGTGAGTACGACACTGCACTCCAGCGTGGGCAACAGAGTGAAACTCCAACTCAAAAAAAAAAAGGAAAGAAAGAAAGAAGTGTGGTCACATGTTACTGATAGAAACTCACTTTAATCAAACCCATGTGTGCAAAGCTGTATTTATAGTCTGCATGATGTCACAAAACAACTGAGTTGTCTTCAACAGCGGATATCTTTGGTGCATTTGGAATCTGAAGTGTTCACAGAACATGAGTCTTGTATATCTCTTTGGAGGCCTCTTTGGAGTTGGTTGTCATGGGTTTTCATTCTGGCACAATCAGTGCGTGAATCATCCAGGAACCCTTTGGTCACAAGCAACAGAAACTGCACTCAGAGTACATCTAGTCTAATATAAAATATATATGGCCTTTGTCCCCAGTCCCTGGTACAGAGCTCCTAAAGTCCATGGAAATTCCTGAGTGATAGTGAGGCAAGGTAGCCAGTATAGGTTAGGCATAGATAGATAAATACGTTATAGAAAGTGTTTAGTGTTTAATAAGAAAGCAGGGCCGGGTGCAGTGGCTCACCTGTAATCCCAGCACTTTGGGAGGCAGAGGCAAGAGGATTGCCTGAGCCCAGGGGTTCGAGACCAGCCTGGGCAACTTGGTGAGATCTCGTCTTCACAATAAATCAAAAAATTAGTTGGGCATGGTAGCTCGCGCCTATATTTTCAGCTCCTTGGAAGGCTGAGGCAGAAGGATTGCCTGAACCCAGCAGGTGGAGGCTGCGGTGGCTGTGAGCATGCCACTGCACTCCAGCCTAGGTGACAGAGTGAGACTCCAACTCAAAAAGAAAAAGAAAGAAAGAAGGAAGGAAGGAATAAAGAAAGAAAAAAAGAAAGTGTCCAGACATCTTGTTGACAGCCTGAACTGCCATGTGGGCTAGAATGTGGATTCAGTGTGGACTCCCAGGCCATCCTGCCCCCTTAAGCATCAGAGGCAGAGAGATGGTCATCTCTCCAGAGTAGATACACCTGTCTACTCATTAACATAGTAATCACTAAACGGGTCTGCCAGACCTATCATCAAAAGCAAAAAAGCATGGTTTTTCTCTTGTTCATGCCATCTCTTCCTGACATGTCCCTCTATCTTTCCCCTTCTTTTTCTCTAATAAATTATGGTTTTTGTTTTTGTTTTTGAGTTGGAGTCTTACTGTTACCCAGATTGGAGTGCAGTGGCCACTCCCGGCCACCGCAGCCTCTACCTGCTGGGCTCTGGCGATCCTTCCGCCTAAGCCTTCCAAGTAGCCGGAACTACAGGCGTGCGCTACCACACCCGGCTGATTTTTTATTTATTGTAGAAATGAGGTCTCGCCAAGTTGCCCGGACAGGTCTCGAACCCGCGGGCTCAGGCAATCCACTCACCTCGACCTCCCAAAGTGCTGGGATTACAGGCTGAGCCACTGAGCCCAGCCAAATTATGTTTTGAAACCATGCTGGCCGTTCTGAAATTCATTTCAGGGTTCAGTCAAAGAAGCCACGAGTTTTGCACAGCACCCCACCCGGCAACAATAGGAGTATATTTTGTTATTTATGACAAGTCCCTTTCAACCACCTGTGTTTGTGCTAGATTACTCTTGGTGGGACCCTAGACAGCTGCAGGTGAGGCTTGGGATAGCCAGAGGAACCAATCTGTGATTAGAGGGTTGAAACTTTCGGTCCCACTCCCAGAGCAGGGAAGAGAGACCAATAACCCCAGTAACAAATGATTTCATTAATCATGCCACTTAATGGGATCTCAAGAAAAAACAAACAGCCAGGCTCAGTGGCTCAGCCTGTAATCCCGCGCCTTGGGAGGCTGAGGTGAGTGGATTGCCTGAGCCCGCGGGTTCGAGACCCGCCTGGGCGACTTGGCAAGACCTCATCTCTGCAATAAATCAAAAAATCAGTCAGACGTGGTAGCGTGCGCCTGTAGTTCCAGCTACTTGGAAGGCTGAGGCGGAAGGATTGCCGGAGCCCAGCAGGTCGAGGCTGCGGTGGCCGGGAGCGGCCACTGCACTCCAGTCTGGGTGACAGAGTGAGACTCCAACTCAAAAAAAAAAAAAAAAATCCAAGTTCAACAATCCTGGAGGAAGGAGAGCTTCTCGTTCCCAGAATCTAAATTTGATGACATAACTTGGGCTATCACTCCTCCTCTGTGGCCAGGACAGTGGGCCTAGTGACGGTCAGCCCCTTCCAAACTGCAGAGAAGCCCTCCCAGGAAAGATGGGGAGGGAATGCTTCACAAACAAGACATCAGACATCGCCTCACTGTCAAAGCGGATCAGAGTTTGTAGAAAGCTGAGCAGTGGTCACCCAGCCCAACTGCCCTACATGCTCAGGGATTGGTACACGGGGCTCACGACCTCCATTCCTGGCAGTGCCACTTCACCCATCTGAGTGGCCTTGGGCCCTTGGATTCCTCACATCTAAATCAAGGGCTTGAACTGGCTACAGCTATGTGAAGCCTCTCACAGCTTGGATCATCTGGGACTGTCACAGACGCATGAAAGGAAGCCCTTTTGGGTAGGGGCCCCTGCCTTAGCTTGAACCTCACCCTGTCGGGGGCGGGGAGGGTGACTGGGGTAGCTGGCATGGGGGCTGGCTGAAGGCTGAAGCGGGAGGAGCTGAAGCCAGGAAGAGAGGAGACCAGGCCAAGCAGAGCCAACAATCAGAAAGCAGATTGATGGCGACATCATTGGAAGATCCAGTCACTCGCAGGTGAGCAGCTGAAACCAGGAAGAACTGCAGTCAACATATTCAAAGTGGTGAGGGTGCTGTCAGTCAGCTCAACTCTCCGACTGCCTGGATCACAGGGCAAATATGAGGCCAGGATGGCAGAGATCTGGAAGCTCCAGGAGAGGCATGGGGGAGGGTAAAAGTTACCAGGTATAAGAAAGCACCCAAATCAGCCAGGCGTGGTAGCGCATGCCTATAATTCCGGCTACTCGGAAGGCTGAGGCGGAAGGATCGCCGGAGCCCAGCAGGTCGAGGCTGTGGTGGCCGGGAGCGGCCACTGCACTCCAGTCTGGGCGACAGAGTGAGACTCCAACTCAAAAAAACAAAAACAAAAAACAAAGAAAGCACCCAGACATCTTGACAGCCCCAACCGTCATTCAGTCTGGAATATGGATTCAGTGTGGACTCCCAGGCCATCCTACCCCCTCATCCATCAGAGGTAGAGAGATGATAATGTCTCTGGAGCAGATACCCCCACCCCCACCTCCTTACCCACTCTTTAACATAGTAATCATTAAATGGGTCTATCAGACCTTTTGTCAAAAGCAAAAAGCAGTTTTTCTCTCGCCCATTTCAGCTCTTTCTGGCATGTCTTCCTATCTTTCTCCTTTTTCTCTAATAAATTCAGTTTTGAAAGTATGCTGGCCGCTCTGAAATTCATTCCAGAGTCCAGTCAATGAAAGCATGAGTTTTGCACCACACCCCACCCGGCAGCAATACGAGTGCATTTGTCTGTGACAAGTCCCTTTCCACCACACCAGATGGAATGGAAACGACTCAGCTTCAGGCCCAGGAGGTAGGGCATATTCTTACTTAGCTATTGGGCTTCCAGGGCCCAGGTGGAATATTCAAGAGGCTATGAGTGGCCAAAGCTCCTGGGGCTCCCAGGAGATGGTGCCCTCACTGAACTGCCAACTGGGACTTCTGGTGACCACAGAATCTGGGCAGGAGTCACCATGGGACTTGCTCCAGGGGACTATGATGCTGCCACAGGCTTACCAAGTATCCCAAACCATGCAGATAGAATTGCTCTCTAATTTGCCAGACTCGGAGGAAGGGCTGCCTTTGAAACCCACAAAATGCCAGATGAGAACAAATAGGCGTCTCTTTCCTATAAAGAGGAAGCAAGAGACAGAGGTGGGTTGATCCCAAGCAAGTCTGAAAGAGACTGCCATTAGAAGAGCCACACATGTCTACTGAGGACAGTCAGAAGAAAGAGGCACTGGCCTCCCAAAACCCCACGCGGTGACCCCGGGGCCTCTGTCAGCAAGATTCTGGAAAGGAAGGGATTTGGCCCTGAAGACTTGATCCTTCTTTCCCTGGCGTTGCTCAGTGAGGTGTCCTTGAAGTACAATTTCCTCCCTGAAGAGAGCTGAGTACTTACAGCACTGCCCTTTAAAAATATGCCCCACCTCCCAGAAGAAAGAAACTGTCTTTCCTGCAGCTCCTTTATGTTATGACTTGGCAGTTCTCACTCCAAGAAGAAACGGGTGAGACAGTGGAGGAGAGAGGATTGTCTTAGTAAGGATCACAGTCTCCCCAAAGTCGATGAACAAGGTACCAATTCAGTAATCACCACTTAGATCTGATGCTCAAAAATCCAGTTCATTACTCCCAGCTAAGTTAATCAATCCCAAGAGGAGGGAAGGAGAGAAACAATTTCTGAATCCATAAAAATTTATTATCCATTTATATGTTGCTTAATGCTCTGTGTGACGAGGCCCTGCCTGGAAGTTGGTGTTTGATGAGAAATTCCAGGCTAAGAAGAGGCGGCTGATGATCAGGAGGCCACCTCCAGGTCAGCTCTGCCGCTATCCCCCCAGGAAGCCTGTCCTGCATACTAGCTGGATACTACCCATCTGTTCCGTGGAGGGGCATTGGGTTCCAGCCATGTCAATGCTTGAGGGCTCACTTCCCTGGTCACAGCCCGGGGTGGAGGTTAAGTAGGCACATTCAGGCACACCAGAGTCCCCACTTAAGGGTGTCGTTGATCCGTGCCCCCGAGGAGCCCATACTCTGGGAACAAGGGTCTCCCGAGAGGCTACTCCACGCGCTGTGCTTGAAACTGAACAAGGCAGATATAGTCCTGAGTGTTCAGTTAAGTAGGATCCAGTGGAAACAGTGATTACAGGGTGAAGTCCAAAGAAGCTATTAAGAGGGAGAGGGAAGGAAGGCCAGAGGGGCCAACTGACACTCTAAGTGGAGACAGATATAGAAGGCTGGGCGGGATGTGAAGATGGAAGGCAGAAGAGAAGACACCATCAGTCCAAGGCATTTACTAAGCTCCTGGCTGAAAACTCCTTGCTGTTGGCAAAATGTGCTTTTTTTTTTTTTTGCGTTGGAGTCTTACTCCGTCACCCAGACTGGAGTGCAGTAGCCACTCCCAGCCACTGCAGCCTCAACCTGCTAGGCTCGGGAGATCCTTCTGCCTCAGCCTTCCAAGTAGCTGGAACTACAGGTGCGCGCTACCATGCCCAGCTGATTTTTGATTTATTGTAGAGATGAGGTCTGGCTAAGTTGCCCAGGCGGGTCTCGAACCTGCGGGTTCAGGCAATCCACTCACCTCGGCCTCCCAAAGCACTAGGATTACAGACTGAGCCACTGAGCCCGGCCTTTTTTTTTTTTTTTTTTTTTTGAGTAGTAGTCTCACTCTGTTGCCCAGGCTGGAGTGCAGTGCACACTGCTCACAGCCACCGCCGACCTGACCTGCTGGGCTCAGATGATCCTTCCACTTCAGCCTTCCAAGTAGCTAGAACCACAGGTGTGCACCACCACAGCAGGCTAATTATTTGATTTACTGTAGAGATTAGGTCTTGCCATGTTGCTCGGGTTGGTCTTGAACCCCTGGACTCAGGCAATCCTCTCGCTTTGGCCTCCCAAAGTTCTGGGATTACAGGTGTGAGCCACTACACCTGGCTAAAATGCACTTTTCAAAATGGAGTCTTTGGAAGCAAAGACTTCACTTCCCAGGCTCCGAGAGTGTAGACGTGATGCAGTGGCAGCCCTGTGTCCGACTTCTGTGCCCTTTGCACTCTCTTCCTCCTACTGCCTAACGTGTGGATGAATGCATCAATTGGAGCCCCTGCAGTCATCTTGGGCCATGAAGTGACCTCGTGCGATGCCGTGCACAGTGGAGAAATAGGCTCCAAGAACCCAGGGTCCCAGTGCTCAGGTTTCTTTTCCATGAAAGAAAATAACTTCTAAGTTATTCATGTCTTGCACTCTTAGGTAAGTCACTTAACTTCTCTGTGCCCCAGTTTCTTCATCTGTAAAATGGGATAATAGTATCTAACTTTTAGATCATTGAATGCTGGCTGTCGTTATATTTTATTTAAGCTACTTTTTTTTTTTTTTGAGTTGGAGTCTCACTCTGTCACCTAGACTGGAGTGCAGTGGCCGCTCCCGGCCACCACAGCCTCGACCTGCTGGGCTCCGGCGATCCTTCCACCTCAGCCTTCCGAATAGCTGGAACTACAGGCGCGCAGTACCACGCCCAGCTAAGGCTACTTTTTTTTTAAAGATTTGAGATATAATTTACTTGCTGTGATGGTCTGTCCACTTAAAGTGTACAATTCAGTGGTTTCTAGGATATTTACAGGCCTAGGTATTTTTTTTTTTTTGAGTTGGAATCTCACTCTGTCGCCCAGACTAGAGTGCGGTGGCCGCTCCTGGCCACCGCAGCCTCGACCTGCTGGGCTCTGGCGATCCTTCCGCCTCAGCCTTCCAAGTAGCTGGAACTACAGGCGCGCAGTACCACGCCCGGCTGATTTTTTGATTTATTGTAGAGATGAGGTCTCGCTGCCCAGGCGGGTCTCGAACTCGCGGGCTCAGGCAATCCCCTCACCTCAGCCTCCCAAAGGCGCAGAATTACAAGCTGAGCCACCGAGCCCGGCTGGTATATTTTTAAAATAACATTAGAAGGCTGAGGCAGAAAGATCACCGGAGCCCAGCTGGTCGAGTCTGCGTTGGCTGTGAGTGTGCCACTGCACTCCAGCCTGGGTGACAGAGTGGGACTCCGACTCAAAAATAAAATAAAATAAAACAAGGCCAGGCGCGGTGGCTCACACCCATAATCCCAGCACTTTGGGAGACTGAGGCAAGAGGATTTCTTGAGCCCACAAATTCAAGACCAGCCTGGGGATCTTAGTGAGACCTCCAATCTCTAAAATAAATTTAAAAATTAGCCAAGTGTGGTGGCATGTGCATGTAGCTCCAGCTACTTGGAAGGCTGAGGCAGAAGGATCACCTGAGCCCAGTAGGTGGAGACTACAGTGACCAGGAGCGTGACACTGCCCTCCAGCCTGGGTGTCAGAGTGAGACTCCTATTCAAATAAAACAATATAACAATAAATTATCTTGAATCATAATTTTAAGGGTGCTTGGAGACACTTTGTGATAATAGATACTCGATCGAAGATAGACAGATTTTTTTCTATCAGTTCAGATTCTTCCCAAGAGAAGGACCTTACATAATAATGTAATTCATTAGCCGTGCTCCGTGGCTCAGCCTGTAACCCCGCCCTTTGGGAGGCCGAGGTGAGTGGATTGCCTGAGGCCACGGGTTCGAGACTTGCCTGGGCAACTTGGGGAGACCTCATCTCTACAATAAATCAAAAATTAGCCGGACGTGGTAGCGCAGGCCTGTAGTTCCAGCTACTTGGAAGGCTGAGGTGGAAGGATCGCCGAGGCCCAGCAGGTCGAGGCTGTTGTGGCCGGGAGCGGTCACTGCACTCCAGTCTGGGAGACAGAGTGAGACTCCAACTCAAATAATAATAATAATAAT
>NW_007258867.1:185368-201518 GCF_000164805.1 Carlito syrichta | reverse complement strand
AATAGCCAGGCTCGGTGGCTCAGCCTGTAATCCCACGCCTTTGGGAGACTGAGGTGAGTGGATTGCCTGAGCCCGCGGGTTCGAGACCCGCCTGGGCAGGCGAGACCTCATCTCTACAATAAATAAAAAAATCAGCCGGGCGTGGTAGCGCATGCCTATAATTCCAACTACTCGGAAGACTGAGGCGGAAGGATCGCTGGAGCCCAGAAGGTCAACGCTGGGGTGGCTGTGAGCATGCGTACCACTGCATGCCAGCATGAGCGAAGGAGTGAGACTCCAACCTCCCCCCAAAATAGGAGTATGATATTGTGTTTGTTGGATTTTTCTTAAGGCATCAATGTGTAAACTGAATAATGTCACCATTTAAATATACTTTTGGACAGTTTTCTTTTTCTGTGTTCACTTTCAATTTAATATGAATTTTGATCAAAGCAATAAATATGGTTTTTAAAAAATGGTATTATCATGAAGTTTACAATGAATAATGACAGCTAGGTACAGTGGCTCACACCTGTAATCCCAGTATTTTGGGAAGCTGAGTCGGCAGGATTGTTTGAGCCCAGGAGTTTGAGACCAGCCTGGGCAACAAAGCCAGACCTCATGTCTACAAAAAAACCAAGAAATTAGCTGGGTGTGGTGGCATGCACCTGAAGTCGTAGCTACTTAGGAGGCTAAGGTGGGAAGATCACCTGAGTCCAAGAGGTTAAGGTTGCAGTGAGCTGTGATAGTATCACTGCACTCCAGCCTGGGCAACAAAATGAGACCCAATTCAAAAGAGAGAGAGAGAGAGAAATGGCAGCCCCTTCTCAACGATGCCTGTTCCCTATCCCAGAGGACAGTTCCATTTTTAGCTCTCAGCAGAATCTTCTAGCATTTACCTATATTTTTTAAAAATCATGCTTTTACCATGATTTCTTTATTTTATTTTATTTTTTGAGTTGGAGTCTCACTCTGTCACCCAGGCTGGAGTGCAGTTGCACATTCACGGCCACCACGTCCTTGACCTACTGGGCTCAGGCGATCCTTCCGCCTCAGCCTTTCAAGTAGCAGGAACCACAGGGTCGTGCCACCACGCCCGGCTAATTTTTTTTATTTATTGTAGAGATGAGGTCTTGCCAAGTTACCCAGACTGGTCTTGAACCCCTGAGCTCAGGTAATTCTCTCGCCTCAGCCTCCCAAAGTGCTGGGAATACAGGCTCCAGCCAACTGCGCCTGGCTGATTTATTTATTTTCTAATTTTAGACATTATCTTACAGAAAGAGTAGGAGATTTAGTCTTATACCCTTGTATATACTTAAAATATATATAGTTTATTTTTGTTGTTGTTTTAAGAGACAGGGTCACTCTGTTGCCAAGTTTGGAGTGCAGTGGTGCCATCAACCTCCTGGGCTCAAGGGATCTTCAAGTCTCAGCCTCCAAAGTAGCTAGGACTACAGGTGTGCACCACCACGTCCAGCTAATTATTATTATTATTATTATTATTATTTTGTAGCTTGTTGTGTTACCCATGCTTAACTTGAACTCTTGTCCTCAACTGATCCTCCCACTTCGGCCTCCTCAATAGCTGGGATCATAAGCACAAGCCACCATGCCTGGCTACGGTTATTTTATTATTTTTCTTAAATTACTTGTTGGTGTTTAAATTATTATGACTAAATGAATAAAGTTCACAATTGAAGCGGGCAGTATATTATCATGACATTTACTCTTTAAAAAAAAAGAGTAATATTCCTGGCCGGGCTTAGTGGCTCAGCCTGTAATCCCAGCACTTTAGGAGGCCGAGGCGAGTGGATTGCCTGAGCCCACGGGTTCGAGATCCACCCAGGCAACTTGGTGAGACCTCGTCTCTATAATAAATCAAAAATTAGCCAGGCATGGTAGCACGGACCTGTAGTTCCGGCTACTTGGAAGGCTGAGGCGGAAGAATCTCTGGAACCTAGTAGGTCGAGGCTGTGGTGGCTATGAGCATGCCACTGCACTCCAGCCTAGGCGATGGAGTGAGACTCCAACTCAAAAAAAAAAAAGAGTAATATTCCTAGAGTTAATAATCCCCCCTTCTTCCCAATTGCTTTGTAGTTTTTTCCAGTTATTAATCCAACCCTAGACTCTTGTCAAGGCCCACGCCTTCCATGTTTTCCCGGCATCCCTCCCTCCTGGGGGGCCGTCCTCAGGCTGGCTGGACTCTAAACTTCTTCAAGCTACTATTAACTTTCTAACATCTCTAAACCCGCTTCAAGCTACTATTCTTCAACCCTGAAAATTACTTGAGTCATACTCAGTTCTGCAGGTTGCAGCCTACTTGATCTCTTCTCTTCCACTAAGACAGGCTTTCCCTAAAATCTAGGTTTACACCTAAGTTGAAAAAGGCCTGGAAGTGATACTTAAACCTGACCACCTCGCCCCTTTGCCTTTTCTTTCTCAGGCAATCACAGGCTGTTCAATGGCTCCTCCCCCATTCTGTCTCCTAGGAATTCACAAGATCCTATTTCTCCGCGTCGGAGGTTCCAAAACGTTCCAGTGAAGGTTCTGGAAAAAGCATCATGGATGAATATTTCTCAGCCTCAACATACCTGGGCTACTAAGATCACAGTTAACAATACAACGGTAAAACAGCAAAGTGCTCTCTTGCTGCTTAGAGAATCAGGAACTAAATCATTAACGTGTAGCTTAAAGGTGAAGGAAGCAGGTAGCGATCACTCATTTGGATGCGACACAGACCAATTGCAACGGAGACTCGAGCTCCTTTTCAGTGTGTTTGGAAAAATCATTTCATTTCATCACAAAATATTAGAGAGCACCCAGAGGACACAGACTTAAGATCCTTGACCAAATTCAGCCCTAAAGACAAATTTACTTGACCAGTGATGTTTTTAAACTTTTGAAGGCTTCCAGGCTGGGTGTTCATCTTTACCCCACTATTCTCTGTATGCTGAACCTGCCTGGCCCTGATGGTGAGAGAGGAGTAAGGAAGAAGCCAGTTAAGCCGACAAGGTAGGTCTCCAGTAGGGCTCCATTTTGCCTGAAGAAACAGCTGCAAGCTTCAGGCTCAGCACAAAAGCCACACCCATTTCCTTTGCATTCCTGTCTCTCCTTTTCATGCCCCTTTTCCTGATTGGCCCTTTTTCAATCCTCTCCTCATCAGCCCTTTACACCCTCCTGCCACTTTATAGTCCT
Organism: Carlito syrichta; assembly: GCF_000164805.1. Classification (NCBI taxonomy): domain Eukaryota; kingdom Metazoa; phylum Chordata; class Mammalia; order Primates; family Tarsiidae; genus Carlito; species Carlito syrichta. The sequence goes on along the minus strand of NW_007258867.1, from coordinate 198,344 downwards.
TACTGCTGACCAATTAGGTTAGCATATTTCCTTTTTTTTTTTTTTTTTTGAGTCAGAGTCTCACTCTGTCGCTTTCTTGGTTCGGCCCAAGTGGCACGCTCCCGGCCACCGCAGCCTCGACCTGCTGGGCTCAAACGATCCTTCTACCTCAGCCTTCCAAGTAGCTGGAACTATAGGTATGTGCCACCACACCCGGCTAATATTTTTTTTTTTAATTGTAGAGAGGAGGTCTGGACAAGTTGCCCAGGCTGGTCACCAACCTGTAGGCTCAGGCAATCCTCACCTCAGCCTCCCAAAGTGCTGGGAGTATAGGTGTGAGTTACCACGCCGGGCCAGGTTAGCATATTTTCAGTCCTTACTGCTGACCAATTAGGTTAGTGAATTTTCAGTCCCTACTGCCAACCAATTAGCACATTCCCTAATCTGTAGACTCCTGGCCTCAGTGGCCTTTCCCCGGCAACCCACTCAGGTCCCCTCTCTAGGCAAGCTGTCACACTTGTTTCCTGAATAAACTTTGACTTGCTTGCCCTCTGGTGTCCTCAGTCTTTAATCTTCTCCGTCGTGAGACAACAACTTGGAACTGGCCAGACCAAGAAAGCTGTAACCTTCCCTGAGAACTCAGGATTCTCCAAGCAGGAGCTGAGAGCTGTAGCACTCCTCGGGGTTCTGCAGCTGTCGGCATCCCCAAGTCCTCAGGTGCTCTTGTGTTCCCCTCTCCGGAGACCATTACAACCTTGGGTGCCATTGTGTCCTTGTGCCATTGTGCACATGGGTCCCAGGCTGGCAGTGCAGCCCCACTGAGACTACAACAATGGTATGGCGTTCGAGCACTCTCATAACCCAACCCCCTTAAGTTACAGAAGAGCAGGAAAAAAAAATCAAGGAGAAGAGTGGCCAGTTCAAGGTCACACAACTAGGTGGGCAAACAAGGACTAGCAACCAAGCCTAACAGTCTTCCTAGTGTTATGACCAAGTAAGTGAAAAGAAGCTACGCCAGCAAGTTGAGTTTAATTAACTATGAGTTTATTAACACGCTGGTCAAGAGTAGGAATGAAACTCTTGACAAATTGGTGCAGTTTGTGACAAGCTTTTATAGGTAACATTTGCAGCACTGACTACATAGCAACTTGTGACCATAGCAACTATTAACTCACAACCTGGCAACTAGAATGGGAACTTCATTTGTTAGGGAGCTTTGATTCATTTCATGTCAGGTAGGTATAGCCAGTGCCCAGAAAGTCCCTGGAGTTCTGCCATTAAGATATAGTTTAAGGTAGTTACATAGAGACAAGGAAAAAGAATCATTAAACAATGAAGTTACCTTGGTTAGGTCCCTAACAGAATATAAGAACAAACGATGAAAATGTCAAAGCGTAACATTTGATTTCAGTTAACAAAGCATACAGTCACGTGAAACTTATGGCGAAGGAATTCTGTAATGGTCAGCAGGCAACGGTCAGCATAACCTGTCCAAAGGAGACAAAGCTGGGGGTCTGTGGTCATGGGAACGTTACTGTAATCACATGTAGACATTGATTCTTAGGTCAGGCAGGTAACTAAGATGAAAGTTTTAAACAAAATGGAGTAAGCTGGTTAATATTATTACTTTGCTAGCAATTTGATTTTATTAACTGATTTAGCTTATTTCACTAGTACCCCACATTCCATGCCACACTGCCCTTCACTTTAACTCAACTGTATGCCATTGGTATCCCGATTTTATCCCACAAGCACATGATAAGAGCAGAGCGATAAGGAGACTCTTCAGGCATATTCTCTAGAGGCTGGATACCACATTCCTGGCTTGTGACAAAAACATGTATCCTTGCCGGGCTGGGTGGCTCAGCTTGTAACCCGCGCCTTTGGGAGGCTGAGGTGAGTGGATTGCCTGAGCCCGTGGGTTCGAGACCCGCCTGGGCGGCGAGACCTCATCTCTACAATAAAAAAAATCAGCTGGGCGTGGTAGCGCGCGCCTGTAATTCCAGCTACTCGGAAGGCTGAGGCGGAAGGATCGCCGGAGCCCAGCAGGTCGAGGCTGCGGTGGCCGGGAGCGGCCACTGCACTCCAGCCAGGGTGACAGCGAGACTCCAACTCAAAAAAAGAAAACAAAAAAACACGTATCCTCAAGTGCCATGGCCTGCACGACTGCCTTGAGGATCTCGAGAGAGGGTGGCGAGAGACGAAGAAAAACACAGACATAAAGACATAAAGAAAAGCTGGGGCCAGGTGGGACACTTTCCTCTGATGGAAGAGGCCCCGAACTAGCTCAGCATGTTTATTTTATAATCAAGCACAAAGAAAGTTGGAAGGGATTCAAGGTCTGTGAGGGAGCCGTAACGGAATTATGTTGCTACCTAAAAGGCAAGCTGTTTCACGGTTATCTTGCTGTAGCTAAGGCTTTATCTGTACTATGTGCACCCAGATGTGTGGGCACCTGAGACACCATTTCGTGCAGCAGGTTGCCTCCCTCGCCTTTGGCTAGGATGCAGAGCTACCAAGCGAGACCTTGCCTTCGCTTTGGGGCCTTTACTCAAGGCCTGCTACAGTGACAGCACTCGTCTGCTCCCCCCATCACATCCACTCCCGACATCCCAGTACCTAAAAGATTTGAGGGCACTGGTCCTCAGCATCTTGCTCTAAACACTGCTGATATTTTTATTCTCTCTCCCCATTTTCCACATTTCTGACTGATCATTTTGTTACAGCCAGATCCAACATATCTGCTGCTATCCCTTGAGGCCATTTAGAATACAAGAGGCAGCTAGGCACGGTGGCTCAAGCCTGTAATCGTAATCCCAGCATTTTGGGAGGCTGAGTCGAGAGGATTGCCTGAGCCCAAGGGTTCGAGACCAGCCTGGGCCGCTTGGTGAGACCTCATCTCTACAACAAATCAAGAAAAACTAGTCGGGCGTGGTAGCGCATGCCTGTGGTTCCAGCTACTTGGATAACTGAAGCGAAAGGATAACCTGAGCCCAACAGGTCGAGGCTGCGGGGACCATGAGCGTGCCACTGCACTCCAGCCTGGGTGACAGAGTGAGATTCCTACTCAAAAAATAAAAAGATAAAAATAGAAAATGAAGCAAGTAAAAAAAAAAAACGTAAAAAAAAGAAAAGAAAAGACAAAAACTCGTATTCCTTTGTAGTTGAGTTGGGCTAAACCTAAAAGCCGCTTGGATTCAAAAGTGCATTTCTCCTGTTCTCCACCCCCACTCTCCTCTCCTAGCTCAGTCTTGCCTGACTGACAGATCTTATCTAGTAAGCCATTGCTGGTGCTGAAGAAGAAAAAGCCGGCAAGTCAGACCATTTCATGATTAGGAGAGTGGTCCAAGGCTGATAGGAGTGTGTCTGAAAGCCTGGAGGGGGCATTACCCACCTCCCCTCCATCTGTGAATACAAGGACATCAAAGTGCCATAGGCCAGGGCTCTGGGAAAAAGATTGTTACAATTATGTTTTCCCTTCCCGTCCAAATATTGCAATCGTCTTTCTTCCTCTACAAAAACTGTAAAAGAACATGTTACAAATTCCAAAATGTTATCTAAAATGTCAACATGACCAGGAGACTTTGTGTCATGTCAGTGGTCACATATCAAAAATTAATATAAATCTTGAGTCATGCTAAAACTCCATGTAGGCTTCAGACTTGGGGGAGGGCAGGTAAAGGGCTATGAATTTTGGATATAAATCCAGAATGAATTTATGTTGCTGGGAGAGGGATTCTTTTGGCAATGATGCTGAACCATCTCCATATAACCTGGTTATAGAAATTAAACACTCCCTTTTTTCCTGGTTTCTGCCTCTTGTATTTTATTTTATTTATTTATTTTTTGCCCAGGCTGGTCTCGAACCCGTGAGCTCAGGCAATCCTCTCACCTCAGCCTCCCAAAGTGCTGGGATCATAGGCATGAGCCACCGCGCCTGGCCTGAGTTTTTGTCTTTTCTTTTCTTTTTTTTTTTTTAATTTTTATTATAAAGATGTGGGGTACCTTTCAGGGTTAGGTATATAAACATTGATCATGCAGGTACCCTTGTTGATGAGGTAGTTTTTGTCTTTTCTAAATGACTGTTCTAATAACATGAAAATGGCCTCTTTTCAGTCTATAAAATTTCTCTTCTCACTTTTTTTTTTTTTTTTTGAGTTGGAGTCTCACTCTATTGCCCAGACTGGAGTGCAGTGGCCTGCTGGGCTCCGGCGACCTGCTGGGCTCCGGTGACCTGCTAGGCTCCGGCGATCCTTCCACCTCAGCCTTCCAAGTAGCTAGAACTACAGGCGCTGCCACGCCCGGCTAATTTTTTTTTATTTATTGTAGAGATGAGGTCTCACCAAGTTGCCCAGGCAGGTCTCGAACCCGCGGGCTCAGGCAATCCACTCACATCAGCCTCCCAAGGCACAGGATTACAGGTTGAGCCACTGAGCCCGGCTCTCTTCTCATTTAAGCATAATCTTTTATGCAAACAGGGTAGGTACCATGAAGTGTTTATTGGTTAGATGCCAGTATTTGGTGACTGGTGAATTTATAAAAAAATTTTTTTCAATACAAGATCTCACTCCATTGTCTAGGCTGGAGTGCAGTGACATGATCATAGCTCACTGCAACCTTGGACTCCTGGGTTCACGCAATCCTCCCGCTTCAGCCTTCAGAGTAGCTGAAACTACAGGCACCACCACACGTGCCTGGTTTTTTAATTTTTTATAGAGATGAGTGTTTCACTATGTGTCCCAGGCTGGTCCCAAACTCCCCGGCTCAGGTGATCCTCCCACCTCAGCCTCCTGAGTAGCTGGGATTATAGGTGTGAGCCACCACGCCTGGTCGTGACTGGTGAACTTCTGAAAGGATGTAACTTCTTAGCTGCTTAGTCTCCTTTGTGCGAACAAGCCCCAAAGAGCAGCCCTGGCAGCAGTGAGCCAGGTGGGCAGCCAGGTGGGTGGCAGGGGCCCAGGAGAATGTCTCTGGCTGTGGCAGCCACGCAAGAAGCCTTTCACAAGAGTGTCGGTATCCATGGCAGAATCAGGAACTCCGCATCTGTCTCACACTCTGTTTCTCATAACTCCCATGGCATTCAACTCGACACAACAATATTTAGGAGGATTAAATGTATCATGTGTACATCTCAGATTCCTTGGAGACAGGCACTGGGGCTCAAATCCCAGCTCTGCCACTTACTGGCTGTGTGAGCTGGGAAAGTGACTGAACCTAGGTACCTTGGTTTCCTCATCTGGAAAATGTAGATCTAAAACAACCTGCTTTTCAGTATTGTTTATGAGGAGGAGCTTTGGAAGAGCCAGCATAGTACTTCGCTCTCTTCAGATACTCACAAGGTACTTAATGATGTCAAATTGTTTATCTGCATTTAATATTAAAGATTCACTGTGGAAAGCTATTTTCATGGTTGATTTGGCTGAGCCTAATAATATTTAGCAATAAAATATCACGTTAGAATCGACAATAAATATTGTCTTAATCATTATGTGAAAAAAATGGATAAATACATTGTTGCTGGATGGATACTCCCAGGCTCGAGTGCAGTGGCACGCTTACAACTCACCAAAGCCTCGACCTCCTGGGTTCAGGCCATCCTTCCGCCTCAGACTCCCCAGTAGCTGTGACTAAAGGTATGCACCACCACACCCCAATACTTTTTTTTTTATTTGTTGTAGAGACGAGGTCTCACTATGTTTCCCAGGCTAGTCTCGAACTCCTGGGCTCAAGCGATCTTCCCACCTCAGCCTCCCAAAGTGCTGATTATAGGCATGAGCCATCTTGCCCAGCCAACAATACATATTAAAAATGCAGGTCAGTGACTGAACTGAAAATAGTTGTGTTGTCTTTTTTTGTTTTTTTGGATCTGGCGATCCTTCCACCTCAGCCTTCCAAGTAGTTGGAATTACAGGCGTGCGCTACCACACCCAGCTAATTTTTTGATTTACTGTAGAGATGAGGTCTCACCAAGTTGCCCAGGAGGGTCTTGAACCTGCAGGTTCAGGCAATCCACTCACCTCAGCCTCCCAAGGCGCAGGATTACAGGCTGAGCCACCGGGCCTGGCTAGTTGTGTTGTCTTAGTTGGATTTAGTTATACTAAGTTTGGTTTGTTCATAAGGTTATTCATAAATTTATCAGACTGCTAATTATAACAGTCAACAAAATTCCAGGAAATGAACACAATCATGATATCATTAACTGCAATGATTGTGTTTACTGGTTGATTCTGAACACCAAAGAACACACTGTTATAGGACTTCCGTTAGTACTAGTAAAAAAATTGCCAACAAAACTTGTTGCTTCTGAATTTAACCATTTAAGGGAGTTTCCCATTTTTCTTTCCCCATGAACCCATGTCAGCAAACAGCAATGTGATTTACTCACCAAGCCCAGAAATAAGACCAGTCTAGCCAAGGCCACCCAACACCTGCCATCTCCACAAGGTACCCATCACTGCTGGAATTCCCACCTGGCTGGAAGAGATGCGTGATTCATGTGGACACTTAGGTTTGGACAAACCACACGACAAGGAGAACATGTGCTGACATACATTGAATTTGAACATGTTCTGAATATTGTCTGACACCATGGAGCACAGTTCTTCCAGGGAGGCTGGGAAAACCGATGTCGCAAAGGCCAGGCGAGGGCTTCCCACTGGCCTCCTTAGAGAAGACAGGAGTCACCGACTATCAGTCGTAAGATGTGGTCTACAAGGTATTATTTCCTTGGAAAGATCCTGGCACCACACTGTAGAGGTAAATTCTGAGGCAGACACTCAGTAGTTCGATCCAGGAAAGAGCAGGTGTGGAGAGGGCCAATACTAGGCAGAAAACGATCACTTAAGTTGGGCTGCACTTCTAGTTTTAGACTAAAAAGATGTGCATCATTCGGGACTTTTCCATCTTCTCCCCCCTGCCACACCCATCTCCTTAACCCAAACACACTGATTCCAGAAAGACAATAAGATTTCCTTTGGGCTGGGCACGGTGGCTCAAGCTTTCAACCCAGCACTTTGGGAGGCTGAAGTGAGAGGATTGCCTGAGCCTGGGAGTTCAAGACCAGCCTGGACAACTTGGCAAGACCTTGTCTCTACAATAAAAAAAAAAAAAATTAGCTGGGCATGGTGGCACGCGCCCATAGTTCCAGCTACTTGGAAAGATTGTCTGAACTCAGCAGGTCAAGGCTGTGGCGGCCATGAGCGTGCCACTGCACTTCAGCCTGGGCGACAGAATGAGACAACAACTCAGAAAAAACAGATTTCCTTTGTATATGAAAATTCTCTTTCCTCAGTTGTTCCTCCTCATAAGCTAATTAACATTGTTTAATTTATTTCAGACCAGGACCGGCTCTCCTGATTATCCTGCATACCATTTTAATCAACAGGATGTAACTAACAAGCTCAAAGAGCCACTCAATATTGAATCGGCAGCTCATACCATATGCTGCGGGTAAAAACATACTTCCCAAAGATGCTAAATGCAGAAAGACCAAGGATAGATGTATTTAATACTCAAGAAGTCTAACAGGATGTGCAACACTGAGATTTTAAGGGGAAAAAGTTATCTTTTAAATATACCTACACTAGTCACCCAGCTAGCTCAGTCAAGAGAGCAAAAGACAGACTCTTAATTTTTAAAAATCTATCCTAAAATAACTTTTTTTATCCCTCCTGTTATAACTTTTAGCCCCAAAACCATTTTTGGGGGGAGGTCAGGATCTCACTCTGTCACCCAGGCTGGAGTGCAGAGTATGATCAATGTTCACTCTAGTCTCCATCTCCTGGACTCAAGACAGTCCTTCCACCTCAGTCTCCCAAGTGGCTGGGATTAGAGGCACATGCCACCATGCCTGGCTCATTTGTTGACCAAAAGAGTGTTTTGGGGGGGGGGGGATAAAGCTAATAACAAAACAATTGCATCTTGGCTTCTTAGTGCTCATTTTTTTAGTGTAAAAAAATCATGTATTTTCTCTGAAACGTGGTTACATGGTCAACAGATTTCATGATAACAGTGTGGTTGAGTTCTAAATCTTGGAAAATATTTACACATGCAGTTTTATTCTAGTATTACCCAAACTGGTGTTTGAGTGGGGGAAGAAAAACAAGCCACATTACAACTAAAACTTTAAGAAAAACCTTTGACAGGTCAGAAATTAGTTTATGTATTTTGCTTTCCACACATCATTCTAAAAGGAAGGAAGCTCTGAAGGCCTGGTTGTCTCATTAGCATATTCATGTAATAAGTACAGCCTAAGTCTGAAACATCTTAAGCAGACTATGTGGGTTTTTGTTTTTCATTTTCAAAAACATCATAGAACTAAGCATTAAGTCTCTTTTAGAGAAGTAGCCAGTTTTATCATTGCTTGATGGACTACATTTTCTTCGAATTGCTGTAGCCCTGACGATCAAAACCTTGAGCTGATTTCAGTGTTACACATGTTTTTGTGCAGCAACCTAAACACTTTTTCACAACTAGCCAAGGGATGAAATATATCTATTTTTGAAGCTGGACACGGTGTCTCATGCCTGTAATCACAGCCCTTGGGGAGGCCAAGGCAGGAGGACTACTTGAGCCCGAGAGTTCAAAACCAGCCTAGGCAATATAGCAAGTAAAAAGAAAGAAAAAGCGTTGCTTTTTGAAATGTATAAAGTTTTCCACTTACAAGTGACTAAATAATTTGTAAATCAATAAAAATTTCCACATTTAAAGGCTGCCTTCTTCCTAAGCTTTTGGTATCCAGAAAAGAAAAACTGATGTAACTCACCGTAAATTGCCACTGATGAAGAGAAAGAACATAGTAAATGAAATATTTCAAAGGCCTCAGTAGTCTTAAATTTCAGCTTTTTTCTCATACCCAACTTTAAGTGCGCAAAACAAAATTGCAGTAATGACCAAGCAAACACCCACAAAACCACCACTCAGGTCAAAACCCAGAATGTGGCGGTCCCCCAGAAGCCCTGAGTTGGCCCCTTCCCATCAGTTCCCATGTGTCTAAAGATGACCACTCTCCTGATTGACACACCATCACTTTCCTTTTCTTTGTAGCTGCCATCCCCATGACCATATTGCTAAACAATAATTTTTTTTTTGAATTGGAGTCTCACTCTGTTCCCCAGGCTAGAGTGCAGTGGCACGCTCACGGCCACCACAGCCTTGACCTACTGGGCTCAGGTAATCCTTCCATCTCAACTTTCCAAGTAGCCAGAACCACAAGCATGAGCCACCATGCCCAACTGGTTTTTTTTTTTTTTTTAAATGTACTGTAGAGACGAGCTCTCGTTATGTTGCTCAGGCTGGTCTCGAACCCCTGAGCGCTCCACCTCCTCTTAAACTTCCCATGAATGGGAAAAAACTGGATCCTTTTTGTGACATGCCTTTTTTTTTTTTTTTTTTTTTTGAGTTGGAGTCTCACTCTGTCGCCCACACTGGAGTGCCATGGCTCCCGGCCACTGCAGCCTCCACCTGCTGGGCTCCGGCGATCCTTCCACCTCAGCCTTCCAAGTAGCCGGAACTACAGGCGTGTGCTACCACGCCCGGCTAATTTTTTGATTTATTGTAGAGATGAGGTCTCGCTGCCCAGGCGGGTCTCGAACCCGTGGACTCAGGCAATTCACTCACCTCTGCCTCCCAAAGGCAGGGGGTTACAGACTGAGCCACTGAGCCTGGCTGGAAATTATATTTTTATAATAAATAAATCAAAAAATCAGCTGGGCGTGGTAGCGCGTGCCTATAATTCCAGCTACTCGGAAGGCTGAGGCGAAAGGATTGCCGGAGCCCAGCAGGCGAGGCTGCGGTGGCCGGGAGCAGCCACTGCCCTCCAGTCTGGGCGACCGATTGAGACTCCATCTCAAAAACAAAAACAAACAAACAAACAAACAAACAAACAAACAAACAAAAAAATATATATATATATAATTTCCAGCCGGGTCGGTGACTCAGCCTGTAATCCCGCGCCTTTGGGAGGCTGAGGTGAGTGGATTGCCTGAGCCCGTGGGTTCGAGACCCGCCTGGGCAACTTGGCAAGACCTCATCTTTACAGTAAATCAAAAATTAGCCAGGCATGGTAGCGCACGCCTATAGTTTCAGCTACTCGGAAGGCTGAGGCAGAAGGATCGCCAGGGCCCAGCAGGTTGAGGCTGCGGTGGCCGGGAGTGGCCACGGCACTCCAGTCTGGGCGACAGAGTGAGACTCCAACTCAAAAATAAATAAATAAAATATAATTTCCAGGCTGTGTGCGGTGGCTCAAGTCTGTAATCCCAGCACCTAGGGAGGCTGAGGCAAGAGGATCGCCTGAGCCCACGGGTTCGAGACCAGCCTGGCCAATTTGGTGAGCCCTTGTCTCTACGATAATTCAAATAATTAGCTGGGAGTGATGGTGCACACCTGTGGCTCTAGCTACTTGGAAGGCTGAGGCGGAAGGATCACTGAAGCCCAGCAATCGAGGCTACAGTAGCGGTGAGCATGCTACCGCACTCCAGCCTGGGTGACAGAGTAAGACTCTGACTCAAGAAAACCCCAGAAAAACAAAAAAAGGGAGGCCAAGACGAGAAGATTGCCTGAGCTCAGGGGTTTGAGACTAGCCTGGGCAACTTGGTGAAACCTTGTCTCTACAATAAATCAGAAAATGAGCCAGGTGTGGTGGCACGCGCCTGTGGTTCCAGCTACTTGGAAGGCTGAGGCAGAAGGATCACCCAAGTCCAGCAGGTCGAGGCTGCGGTGCCCATGAGTGTGCCACTATACTCCAACCTGGGCGACAAAGTGAGACTCCAACTAAAAAAAAAATTTCCAGAGCAAACCATTTGTTAGAGTCACACTCCCAGTGGGGCCTCCAGAATGTTAGGTAGGGTCTGCTGGGGGCGTGGGTGTCTGGGGTGCAATCCGATGTCCCATTAAGATGCAAAGAACTGCACAGAAGTTAGATAGAAAATATAGTTTACTAAAAATTAAATGAGAGAGGAGCCGGGCTCAGTCTGTAATCCCGTGCTTTGGGAGGCTGAGGTGAGTGGATTGCCTGAGTCCGCTGGTTTGAAACCCGCCTGGGCAGCGAGACCTCATCTCTACAGTAAATCAAAAAATCAGCCGGGCATGGTAGCGCGCGCCTGTAGTTCCAGCTACTTGGAAGGCTGAGGCGGAAGGATCGCCGGAGCCCAGCAGGTCGAGGATGCGGTGGCTGGGAGCGGCCACTTCACTCCAGTCTGGGCAACCGAGTGAGACTCCACCTCAAAAAAAAAAAAAAAACTAAATGAGAGAGAAAGGAGATATACCTCCCCAAGGTAGGGGAGGGGGCCAAAGCCAGGAAACATGGCGACAGCCATAGCTCAAAGAGCACACGGTCACACCAGAGTCTAGCAAGGCAATGGCAAATGACTGCTCATTGTTGCGTCCTTTTAACCTTTGACGGGGGAAGGTTATTAAGGTGATTGGGGGATGGTCTGCTTCGTGTCATCACGAAGGAACAGGTAAGCACAGGTACTGAAGTCAGGTGATGGACAGCAGATGGGTGGGTTAGTCATGATTGCTGCCATGGTGGTGGGCTAGATGGGGGCAGACAAGGGGAGGGGGTTTTCCTGCAAGAGACCTGTCAGATGTTTGCAATTCACAAACTCCTTAGCAAAAGGGTGGTCTTATCATTTCTATGACTTCAGTCAGCTACGGGGTGATCTTTGATCTTTGGCCTTGACAAAGAACCTGAAGATGCCTAGATTATTATGCTAAACCATGAATTGAAAGGTCGGGCAGTCCTGGTTTTGCCGAGGTGGGGTAAGTCGCCAGCTTGGCCTGCAGTACATGTCTGAACGCTTCCTAAAACCCTGTCAATTGGCAATTTGTCTTATCTATGTCTAACCTGTGCTAGATCCAAAGCGTGTCAGGGTCAAGTCTAAGCAAAAATGGCTATGCTGAGGCAAAAAGACTAAACTGCTTATTCTAGGTTTCTATAGTTACCTCCTTTCACCATTCAGTGGCTTTTAGTATATTCTGCCAGGTAGAACTGTCACCAATTTTAGAACTTCTATCTCACAAACACTGGACCCTTTTAACTTTCACCCGCCTAATCCCATCTTCCCTATCCCAGCCCTAAACAACTGCTGATCTCCTTTCTCTATTGCTTTTCCTACTCTGAACTTTCATGAATGAAGTCGTAGTGCGTAGACTCTTGTGACTGGCTTTCCTTTAGCATGTTTTCAAGGCTCATCAACCTTGTACCAGGTATATTTCATTCCTTTCATGGCTGAACGCTATTCCATCGTATGGACAGACCACTGTTTACACATTCACCTGCTGATGACATTTGGGTTGTTTCTGCTTTTTGGCTGTTATGAAGAATCTTACTATAAAAGTTGTGTACTGATTTTGTGTGGACATGTTTTGATTCCTCTTGGATATGTACCCTGGAGTGGAATTGCCAGTTCTACAGTGGTAACTCTTTGAGAAACTGCCAGACTGTTTTGTGAGCAGTTCCTCCACTTTCTCACGAACACCATTGACCTTTGAATTTTAACCATCCTAATTGGTGTGAAGTGGCAGGCTCATTGTGGTTTTGACTTGGGCAGTTTCCTGATTTGTATCTTTTTTTTTTAACTTTTTTTTTTCTTTTTTCTTTTTTACCATTTGTGTATCTTCCTTGGATAGATATCTATTCAGATTCTTCATATTTAATTGGGCTGTCTCTGTTATTGAGCTACATGGAAACTCAATGACAAAATGATGAAAATAACAAACTGATCCCTTTTCTTAGTAATTTTTACAGGGGTTTATTCCAGATATTATGGGAAAAAAAGGGATCGATGGCTTAGCTTGTAATCCCAGCGCTTTGGGAGGCCAAGGTGAGTGGACTGCCTGAGCCCGTGGGTTTGAGACCCGCCCAGGCAACTTGGTGAGACCTCATACTCTACAATAAAAATTAAAAACAAAAACAAAAAAAACTAGCTGGGCATGGTATGTGCGCCTGTAGTTCCAGCTACTTGGAAGCTGAGGTGGAAAGATCACCGGAGCCCAG
>NW_007258867.1:181008-185040 GCF_000164805.1 Carlito syrichta | reverse complement strand
TCTGTCACCCAGACTGGAGTGCAGTGGCCGCTCCCGGCCACCGCAGCCTCCACCTGCTGGGCTCCGGCGATCCTTCTGCCTCAGCCTTCCAAGTAGCTGGAACTACAGGTGCGCGCTACCATGCCCGGCTAATTTTTGATTTATTGTAGAGATGAGGTCTCGCCAAGTTGCACAGGCGGTCTCGAACCCGCGGGCTCAGGCAATAAACTCACCTCAGCCTCCCAAAGGCACGGGATTACAGGCTGAGCCACCGAGCCCGGCTGTTAATTTTAATATAGTAAAATATGTCAAATTTTATGGTTGGTGCTTTTTGTGACTTGAAACATTTTCTTTCTTGGCTGGGCACTTTGGGAGGCCATGGTGGGAGGACTGCATGAGCCTAGGAGTTCAAGACCAGCCTAGAAACATAGTGAGACTTCGAATCTACAAAAATTAATAATGAAAAAAATTAGTAGCCAGGCATAGTGCACGTGTCTGTAGTACCAGCTACTCGGGAGGGTGACGTGAAGAATCACCAGGCCAAGGGGGCTGAGGCTGCAGTGAGCTATGCTCATGCCACTGCACTCCAGCCTGCATGACAGAACGAGAGCTTGACTCAAAATAAATTATTTTCCCAAAGCCAAGGACATAAAAATACTTTTCCTGGTATCTTTTATAAAACTAAACACTAAAAGTTTGGTAGTTTTGCCTTGTACATTTGGTCTAAAATTCACTGGAGTTGCTTTGTACCGATAATGTGGAGTAGGGGTCCAATTTCATTTGTTCCCAACATCCCATTGCATTTAATGAAAAAGACCTTAGCCGGGCATAGTAGCGTGCGCCTGTAGTTTCGGCTACTTGGAAGGCTGAAGTGGAAGGATTGCCGGAGTCCAGCAGGTTGAGGCTGCAGTGGCCGGGCATGTCACTGCACTCCAGTTGGACAACAGAGTGAGACTCCAACTCAAAAAAAAAAAAAAGAAAAAGAAAAAGACCTGTCCAGGGTTACCTGCAAGATCAATGTTTGTATACCTAACCCGGAACTGTACTCCACGTCTTTATAATAAATTTTTTAAAAAGTCAGGTTCGGTGGCTCAGCCTGTAATTCCGCCCCTTTGGGAGGCTGAGGTGAGTGGATTGCCTGAGCCCACGGGTTCGAGACCCGCCTGGGCAGGCGAGACCTCATCTCTACAATAAATCAAAAAAATTAGCTGGACTGGGGGTGGGACTCTGAACATACAGGAAGTTCCCCGGCTAATGCAATGGTGCAGATGAACTGGTTCCTGTCAAGAGACGGACCCTGGGGAGCCACCGGCAAAGATCCCCAAGATGCCTTCCATCTTTAAGTTCCTTTACTTTAACAAGGGGCTCTGGGCTACTTGTTTCTTCCACGCCCTTTGGGTGCAAACACGTATATGAGCCACATTGCAAAGAAATACAACAAACCTCAAATTCCACAAACTACATGATTTTATTTATAAAATTCAGCATATTGTTCATTATTGTCCATGTCCATTTAAAGTCCTCAGTTACAGGTCTCATTTCTTAAAATAGTTTTGAAAATGTACTCAGAGAAGAGTATTACTAAATACCTTATTAAGTTGATATACCATGGGCATCAATAAGTAACCCTACAGAAAAAGAGTTAATATAAAACAATACAAAAGTACTACAGACAATTATAGCTTATCAATATTATTTTCATTCCATTACTGGGATCTTCTCATGTAGTCACCTTTATTCGGGAAATGATTTCATTTACAAAACTATTATTCTTTGCCATCACTTCAGCCTTCAGCTGTTTCAACTTTACTGTGATGTTTTCTTCTGACATCTCGGTAAAGGGTACTTGTTTCACCTTGGATAGAAACTCCTGGATGATTTTTTCACCTTGCTGAAAAATACAAGAACATCCCATTAGTCATTAAAATGTCTTCTCCCAAAGTCACATTAGACAGTAATCAATTGTTTCATTTCCATCTAAACACACCATTCAATACTTAAAGAAAATTTATTATTATTTGGGGCGTTGTCTAGAACATATAGCAAAACCCTTAGGAGACCATACTTCTCCACAGCAAGTCATTTAAAGGACATTTATAAATCTAATTTCAGTTGCTAATGACAAGGGAACTAAAATTTTAGTAGTTTCCAAATCCCTCCACTTATATAGTTGATATATAAACTTAATCCTTTGAGAAAAAAATAATTCCAGGTTTCCAAAGACTACTGTAAGGCATAAACAGTCAGTGAAAATTTTACACACACACACACACACACACACACACACACACACACACGATGCTGCCTTTGTATTTATTTTACCTACCAGTTATTACCATTCCAAAGAACATGGTTATTACGTGATATGTTATCCTTGGACAAATTACTTAACCCACATTCCTCATCCATAACATGTGAATAATAAAACACTACCAACCTCACAGGGCTCATAATACGTTACAATTCATATCAAAAGTCCATGACTTCTGGTCTATCTGGAAGCCAGGGATTACATAAAAGAACCTACCTAAACCTGGATCCCTGAGAGCTATGATTTTGATACATTTAAGTGCTAATACAAAGACTACTTCCTATCCAGGATGGCAACCTTCCACACTTGCTGGTATAGGTATAACAGATAAAACTATACTCTTTAAACTCAAAAATCTTATCAATTATCTATTACTATTGTAGTAAATAAGAAGAATAAAATAGTCAAAGCAAAAACATGACAAGTAAAAAGGTGTCACAACGTATAGCACAGTAAATGTTGCCAGGACTAGGCAGTCAATTAATCTTGTATTTTTATTTTTTTATTAAAGATAACTAGTAAGTCGTTAATTTTTTTAAAAAGCAAGTCAGGCTTATGTTTGTGCCTTTCTGTGTGAATGTGACCCATCACTCAGACAAGCCCAGCTTCTGCCACAAGAACTGAAAATCCTGCCCACAAACAGCTTTCGTGAATATATATTTGTCATGAACCACTTTATTCTCTATGTCACATTCGTAATTCTTATCTCCCCAACTGAATTCTAAATAACTGGAGGGCAGGAATTATAAATCATGCTTTTTGATTTCTTTGTTATTTTCTTATCTAAGTAGATAGCTAATTTTACTGGACATGATATATACATTTATGAAGTAACCAAAGATGCACTTGATACCTATAGCTCTTTTGAATGACTAATTTTAATCCTAGATGAATATTCTTTTACTCCTACTTTTGAAATCTGGTACTTCAAATGGTTGTCTTTTGACCATGTGGATGTATACAGTATGGAAATCAAAATGACAGAAGTGGGACATCTGCCATGCAAAGAGATGTAAGTGAAAGCTAATCATGAGACATCCAAAAGTAAACACTGGATCACACAGGAAAAACTCCTCATCTAAGGGACTCGGTTTATGCAATAGTACAGAGGTCAAATTAAACCCAAAACAACCGACAAACCTCTCTCTCCAGATAGCACTTCTTCGCTGCTGGTTCTGTCTCATCATAGCCTTGTGATTCTCCAATATGCTGGAACTCCTCGAGCTCCAGGGCTTTTTGTTTAGCACACTCTATTACATGTTTAGGGAAATTAGCCAGCTCTGCAACATGAATCCCAAAACTCTGATCACAGACACCTACAAGAAATGTGGCGGCATGTGAGAGGACAGGGTAAGACAGCCATTTATATCAGTGGAATTTATCCCTCCCCCCTTGTCATTGGGAAGCCTAATTCTGAATTATTTCAAATGTAGTAGCCAAATGTTGCAGAGTAATTTAGATAAAGAAATTTTAATTAAGTTTCCAATGAAAAGTGATTACGACTTGGCAAACAATGCTATATTTTATTCCTGACAAATGTAGTAGGAAACAGCAGAAGAAAAGCTTATAGTCCTCAAAGGCCTAGACAAGTATCTTAACCAGAAGAAAAATTAATCAACTCTATATCTCTTTGAGGCTTTCTCACTTCATGAGAGGACTAAAGTACTAAAGAAGTCGGGCTTGGTGGCTCAGCCTGTAATCCCACGCTTTGGGAGGCTGAGGTGAGTGGATTGCCTGAGCCC
>NW_007258867.1:150442-180791 GCF_000164805.1 Carlito syrichta | reverse complement strand
GAGCCCAGCAGGTAGAGGGCGCAGTGGTTGGAAGTAGCCACTGCACTCCAGTCTGGGCAACAGAGTAAGACTCCAACTCAAAAATAAAATAAAATAAAATAAAGTACTAAAGAAAAGAGGAGTTGGTGAGGTACAATGGCTCAAGCCTGTAATCCCAACACTTCGGGAGGCTGAGGCAAGTGGATTACCTGAGCCAGGGGGGTTCAAGACCAGCCTGGGCAACTTGGTGAGACCACGTCTCTACAATAAATTTTTTTAAAAAGGCTGGGTGTGGTAGTGTGTGCCTGTAGTTCTGGCTACTTGGAAGGCTGAGGCTGTGAGCATGCCACGGCACTCCAGCCTGGGTGAGAGTGAGATTCTGACTCAAAAAAACAAAAAAAAGTAGAAGCAAATGTCTGCTGCACACCCACAGGATGAATCTTCTCTACCTTCACACTTCATCTGACCTTTTATAAAAATATTCTGAACCCATTTCTATAGCATACAAAAGACTGATTTAAAAGCGAAGCCATGCTAACTGACAGAATCACTAGACATGCCTGTATTCTAAAGCAATGATAATAGTGATGCAAGCACAGTGATTCAAAACGATTCCCATGGAAGCAAATATAGTAACAAAGGATGAAAGATCGAAGACTACCTCATTCATGTACAACCACATGATGCAGAAAAATGTGCTCCTGGGAAATCAGAAAGTCATCTGAAAAGGGTAATCTCATGACCGGCAAAATCAGTCCTTACAGTATGACAACAAACCATATAAAGTCTTATAGTATGTTAATCTCACCATTACAGTAATCTGATAAGATGCCAGGCCCACAAATGACAAACTTTTCAAAAAGGATGAAATACAAACAGGTAACTCATTCCACATGCAATAACTACTAATGATTTCAGGACTTCTGGAACCCACAGGTTTAAACGAACTGTTTCTATAACACACCCTTAAACATACAATAATTACAATAAAGACTTTTATTAAACAACTACAGTGAGAACCTTGGAAATTGAAAGCATATTGTCTACCAATTAACTAGTAGCTACTCAACAAGAAAACATACTGCTATGGGGGGGAATAGAAATCCCTCTGCACTGATGTTCAAGGGTACAGATTATTCTTTCTGCCGTTTCTTTAAAGTAAGACACAGAAATATAGACAATGAAGCATGTTCTTTCCCCCAGGCTGTGAATTAAGAGGTAAACGTGGTCTATATCAATAGTTCACACTAACTTAAAAGAAATAAGGTAATTACTCATCTTTTTTTTTTGAGTTGGAGTCTCACTCTGTTACCCAGACTAGAGTGCAGTGGCCGCTCCCGGCCACCACAGCCTCGACCTGCTGGGCTCCGGCAATCCTTCCACCTCAGCCTTCCAAGTAGCTGGAATTACAGAGGCACGCGCCACCACGCCCGGCTAATTTTTGATTTATTGTAGAGATGAGGTCTCCCCAAGTTACCCAGGTGGGTCTCGAACCAGCAGGCTAAGGCAATCCACTTACCTCAGCCTCCCAAAGGTGCGGGATTACAGGCTGAGCCATTGAGCCCGGCCATCGTTTTTTTTTTTTTTTTTGAGTCAGAGTTGTACTGTCACCCAGGCTGGAGTGCAGTGACACACTCATGATCACCGCAGCCTCGACCTGCTGGGCTCAGGTGATCCTTCGACCTCAGCCTTCCAAGTAGCTGGAACCACAGGTGCACACTACCACACCTGGCTAATTTTTTGATTTACTGTAGGTCTTGCCAAGTTGCCCAGGCTGGTCTTGAACCCCTGGGTTCAAGAATCCTCTGGCCTCCACCTCCCACAAAGTGCTGGGATTACAGGTGTGAGCCACCACAACCACCTGATGATTTCAAGGGGAGTTTCCCATTGTCACAATGTGTGTTTACAGCATACCAGTATACTCACCTTTCTTCACCTGATAAAGCATAGTTAAGGTCTCTTCAGTGGTTAGTGCTGTAACATGTAGATTATTAACCGTTGGTATCTGATTGGCCAAGGCAGTAAGTTCATGAAAATGGGTTGCAAACATGCAAAAAGCACCGATCTTTGTTGCAATGTAATCTGATATAGCCCATGCTAGCCCAAATCCATCGTAGGTAGAAGTTCCTCTTCCCAATTCATCTATGATTATTAATGAATCTTTGGTTGCAGACCTGAAGCACATTAATTACATGAAATTTCCCATGACATAAAATTTGGTAATGCCAAAAACAAAATTAAGCCAATACATTGGGAAAGAAAAACCAGAAACATAACAGATTAACTATCTTAATATATAAAGTCAATAAGAAGTACTAAAACTTTTAAGACAAAAATAGGCATGAACAAGAATAATGAATGAAAAGAAAACAAAGGGTGAACAGATATTTTTAAGCTTTCAATCAATCACCCTAGTAAACCAAAGAAATTCTAAATAAAGCAGCCATCATTCATTTCATGCCAATCAAATCAGCCAAGATTAAAAAAAATAAAACCGAATGAAGATGGGACCACAGTGTGAAGACACGAACATATATACACATACACATGGTGGTCATGTAAACTGTGTGCCTGCCACAGCCCTACCAACACCAGCTATAACCATTCTTTTCTCATTCTTACCCAAATGTGAGGCAGGAAAAAACATTTTAAATTAGAGAATTGCATAGTCTTTCATGTGCTCATTGGTCATTTATTTTTCTTATTTCTTTTAATCTTTTAAGTTGTGAATATTAACTTGCTGCTTAATTACCATACAAAACTTTGGTATTGCTTTCATAATTCCTTAAAAACAACAGAACTCTTGGAGAAGAAACATCCATAACTATTAGGCTAATGTGACCAGAAAAATAAACAAAGAAGTAGAATTTTTGTCACTAGGGCCTTGAAAATTGAAAAGGACTTGGGTAAATGGCAAGAAGGACCATTTCACTGAGTGGTGCAAGCAAAAGCATGGTGGTAGGAGAGATTTATAAGGTGAACTACTGCCAGGCACCTTAAAGAGATAGCTTTAAAATCAAAGAAGTTTTCTATGACTATCATGTATCCCACTTTGAAGATAATACAAAATTGGCTGGGTGCGGTGGCTCACGCCTTTAATCCCAGCACTTTGGGAGGCCAAGGTGAGAGGACTGCCTGAGCCCACGGGTTCAAGACCAGCCTGGGCAACTTGGAGAGACCTCATCTCTATAATTAAAAAAACAGAAAAAAGATAATACAAAGCGCATAAAGTTCACAGGAAAACTACTAGACTAAGACACATGTTCTTAGGCATAGTATAGGCAATTGGCAGGTACACTTGTCACAGGGATGTTGTACATTTTTACTTTCAGGGGACTGGGAGATGTACTTACCTGAGGATAGAAGCAGTTTCTAACATCTCAGCCATGAATGTGGAGACTCCTTTCAACTGACTGTCCCCAGCCCCTACCCGGGCCAAGACGCAGTCCACAATGGACACTTCGGCCGACTCACATGGCACAAAACACCCAATTTGGGCCATGAGTACTATCACCCCAGTTTGGCGAATGTATGTTGATTTACCTCCCATATTGGGGCCTATAAAACAAATTATATCAAAAAGCAAGATTTTAAATTTCTTTCTGCTACTGATAACAGACTACTAGTCCTAAACGGGACACTGATGACTAATCACCTAAGTGACAGCGGCATGGCATACTAGAGGCAGAACCATAGGGTATTCAAAGATGTTGGATAAAGCAAGCTATTTTTATTTATTCAGACAAGTTGATACTGGGCCTTCTATCAAGAGGAGTCATGAAAAATACACTTTACCGTAATCTGACTGTGACCTTGAAAGACCATACACACATTTCCCCATGCCTCACAGAGCTGCCTGCAGAGTAATTAAATGACTTTCAGAAAGGCAGTATAGTCCTAATTGATTGACCCAGCACCGTTTCTCATTAGTAAATGGGGCGCTAGTGAATGAATCCGAACAGTCAAATTCTTCAAATCACTTAAACCCCACACCAGAGCCCTAAGACATGCTCCTTCCTTTGAACGCGCAATTTTATTTGTGGAATTGACTTAGATAAACAACTTGAAAACTCATTTAAGGGAAATAAAATACAATCATTGACTGTTTCCCAAATACATCTGCCCCCAAACTCCTACTCCTCTTTTTGTTTTCTAGAATCTGATTAAGAGTTCTCAAAACACCTCAGCTGACATATGATATTAGTCTGTATGCAAGACTACTTTTTCAAATTTCACATGAACACAGCTCGTTTTAAGAAGAATTCCTCCCCTAACTGAGGGCCTACAGCAGCCAATACTGCCTGACCTGCAATGACCTCATTATTGAAAGGACTGGCTCAAAGGTAAGCTTAAGGAGGAAGGATGTTTGTTTTGAAAAGCTCTGAACCTGTGGAACACAGTTTCACATGAATACAATATTCTCCCATGAGCTTTTATCCTGCCTTCCAAATCTTCCCTGTAATCCAAAGATGAATACATTATTAACTAGCATGAATAACATGTTCTTTTTTCTAATGTCAAGGACTGAGATTTTCTTCATCAATTTTAAATATATTTCTACTCCAACATAAAAAAAGAAAAGCCCATAAAATAGGGTCTTTACCAGTGATGATGTGGAACATCTGTTTCTCTTTTTCAAAGTATACATCATTAGGAATAAATGCAACTTCATCTTGAACTTCAACACAAGCATGTCTGGATGCTTTCAGTATAATTCTTCCTTGTCCTTTCTCCAAAATGATTGGTCGCACATATGGAATAGGTGCTCCATTTGATACATGAGCAAAGCTCACAACAGCATCTAGCTGAGCTAACACATCATTGAGTGTTTGCATTGGTTCCACGTAGCCTATATAGAAATAAAAAGAGAAAATGTACACAGAAATATTGAATATAAAAAACAGGTGTAAAGTATAGGAATAAGTTTAATTCCCCCATTTAGGAATTCAAAACCCATTTCCCAAATTACTTGTCTTTTAAAAAGCTAACAAAAGTTAGCCGTAATAAAATCTGAGAGGAGCCACACATGGTGGCTTGTGCCTGTAACAGGGAGGCTGAGGCGGGAGGAATGCCTGAGCTCAGAAGTTTGAGACCAACCTGGGCAATATGGCGAAATCTTGTCTCTACATTAAATTTTTAAAAATTAGCCAAGCGTGGTGATGCATGCCTGTAGCCCCAGCTACTTGGAAAGCTGAGATGGAAGGATCACGTGCACCCAGCCATGATCATGCTACTGCATTTCAGCCTGGGTGACAGAGAGACTAAAAAAAGAAAGAAAGAAAAAAGGAAAAGAAAGGAACATCTAATCTAAAATTCAACATGGAAGCCAGGCACAGTGGCTCTTGCCTGTAGTCCCAGCATTTTGGGAGGCAGAGGTGAGAGGATTGCCTGAGCCCAGGGGTTCGAGACCAGCCTAGGCAATTTGGTGAGACCTTGTCTCTACAATAAATCAAACAATTAGCTGGGCGTGGTGGCACGTGGCTGTAGTCCCAGCATTTTGGGAGGCAGAGGTGAGAGGACTGCCTGAGCCCAGGGGTTCGAGACCAGCCTAGGCAATTTGGTGAGACCTTGTCTCTACAATAAATCAAACAATTAGCTGGGCGTGGTGGCACGTGGCTGTGGTTCCAGCTATCTGGAAGGCTGAGGTGGAAGGATCACCTGAGCCCAACCACTGCCCTTCAGCCTAGGTGACAGGGTGAGACTCCAACTCAAAAAAAATTTTAAAAATAAAATTAAACATAGGGCTGGAATATGTTGCCACATTCTTCCCCACTATGAATAGATCATACAAATTGAGTGATGCCCTCCCCTAACAATAAAATAATAAAACTGGACAGCTGCTTATTAAAAAAAAAAAAAAATGGTAGCGCTTTGGAGAAAACAAACAAGTAGAAGCCTGCATAATATTTTGACAAGGTAATAGAAGCATGGTGCAGTGATATCCAAGGCATTCTCTCAATTTTAAAGTGCACCTTTCCCTACATTTTAAGAATCTGCAGCTAGAATGGCACCTCAAATCATCATAAGAAACATGCAAGCACCAGGTGGCAAGATGGAACATGACCTTCAAGGCCTGTACAGATGCAAACTAGCTGAAAAGATGGTTAGCTGAGTTTTTTTTTTTTTTAATTTTTTTATCAGTATCACATGCAGAGAATTTCAGCATAAATTTAGACCTCTAATTGTCACTTAAAACATTTTTAACATTCTACTGTGCTAGAGTATTAACATTAAAAGCTATTAATACATATATGAAAAAGTTTCTGACATATGCTAGATGAATAAGTGAAGATAATAACAATGGTTAAAAATTTCAGAATAGATTCTAAATGTTAACAGATTGAAGGGGTTGGTGTAACAAATCCACATGTCACAGACTATCACACAGACATCAATCATGTCAAAAGCTTCAAAAAATGTTCAAGAGAAAAGTGTTTAATTTTAGGAAAACACAGAATTATGAGTTTAAGTGGCAGGAAATCTGACACATTTTTGATTCCCTTGTTCCTCATAAAAGTGATAAAATGTTTTGAAAATAAAAATTAAGTTATGAATGGCCAAGTACACATAACTCTCTTCCTGTTTCACTACACTTTGTTCCTTTTTTATTTAACAGATTTTTTTAAAAGAAAGAAAAAGAAGACCTCACATTACTTGATCATATAGCAATAGAAACCTGTAAAAATTAAAACATCAGTGGAGTACTTACTATAATTGCTTTAGAACTCATAAAATTTTAGCATATCGACAGTAGGTTTATTCTAAAAAAGAAAACTAAAGCCGGGCTCGGTGGCTCAGCCTGTAATCCTGCGCCTTTGGGAGGCTGAGGTGAGTGGATTGTCTGAGCCCGCAGGTTCGAGACCCGCCTGGGCAGTGAGACCTCATCTCTACAATAAATCAAAAAATCAGCCGGGCGTGGTAGCGCATGCCTGTAATTCCGGCTACTTGGAAGGCTGAGGCAGCAGGATCGCGGGAGCCCAGCAGGTCGAGGCTGCGGTGGCCAGGAGCGGCCACTGCACTCCAGTCTGGGCAACAGAGTGAGACTCCAACTCAAAAAAGAAAACTAAAAGCACCATAATTAAGAGTTTATACTCAGTACCTTACATGATCTGCTCTTAACAGCATCACCATTTCTGGTTTAATAGAAGGTAAAAAAAAAAAAATTTAAAGCGTGCCACTGCACTCCAGTCTGGACGACAGAGTGAGACTCAAACTCAAAAAAAAAAAAAAAATAGTTCATAATGTGTATTATTAGGCCCCGAAGAGGTTGTGTTTAAATCCAGGTTGGTTTCTAATATAAAACCTTCCATTTAAAAGTTAAAATAGGCCAGGCTCGGTGGCTCAGCCTGTAATCCCAGCACTTTGGGAGGCTGAAGCGAGTGGATTGCTCGAGTCTGCGGGTTCAAGACCCACCCGGGCAACTTGGTGAGACCTTGTCTCTACAATAACTCAAAAATTAGCTGGGCATGGTAGCGCATGCCTGTAGTTCCAGCTACATGGAAGGCTGAGGCGGAAGGATCACTGGAGCCCAGCAGGCTGAGCTGCGGTGACCGGAAGCGTCCCAGTGTACTCCAATCTGTGCGAGAGTGAGACTCCAACTAAAAAAAAAAAAAGCTAAAAATGTAGACCCTTTACTCTGGCTAGGTGCTTAATTAATATCAGTTAATTTTATTTTTTTAAAGAAAGATTCACAGTTCAAATAAATGGTGTGCATAGGATTTTTAAAGATGAAATCTAGCCTGAAAAATGTAGTTCAGCTAGAAGATTATCGTGCCAGTTACCTGTTACCACTAAGCAAAAATATAATCTTTACAAATCAATCCCATTCATTTTAACAATACACAAAGCATATTAAAATAAAATACTTTGAGTTTTAGGTTTCCTGGTGATTTACTATGAACATTCATAACACTAAGACAATTACAGAACTATTCATGCCCATAATTTTCTCCAAAAATGACTCTTTACCCTTAAATAATTTAGCCTGTAGATCCTGAGATCAAGGACACCCTCCTACTTAATCATAGTATTGTCATTCACACACACAAGAAATCTGAACACCGATACCACTGTCTCACATTAAACTTTCTCCATTTGTCCCAATAGTGCTCTCTGTAGCTATTTCCCAACTCCAAGCCCTAGCCACAAATCCAACTGACAACGTCTACTGCACTTGGTTGTCCTGTCTCTTCAAGTCCTTTCCATTCCTTTTTTGCTGCCATAACCCTGACATTTTTTTAAAAGCTCAGGCCTTAAAAAGACTGTCCCACAATCTAAATTGACCAGATTTTTTTCTTCTTGTTTATAATCAGGTTAAGTACTTTTGTCAAGAACACTACACAGGTCATATTGTGCCCTTCCCTCGATGTAACATCAGGAGGTGCTTAATATCATTGTCCCGTAACTGGTGATACTCTCTTTCATCATTTAAGGTTTAAATAAAAATCTTATTGGTGAAGGTGGTTCTTATATGTTTTTAAAAGGCACAATAAAGGTTACAGTTAATATACACACAACGACAGGCAAAGCCTTCCAACATACCACCACCTACCCTGTGCTAAACATATGTCCATTCTACTGTAAGGACAATAACATAGTGCCAGGTTGTGCTGTTCCTTTCATTACAAGAAAATAATCTCAAAGGGTGCCTCCAGAATGACCTCTGAAAATCTGCAAAATGATGGGAAGAATCTGCAAAAGAACTCAAAAAAGCTTGTCCCACGTGTAACTGACATGTGATGGTGGTATTTACTTCCATAACCTAGAGCACATGCCCCATAGATAATACCAGCGTCTGGTGCCCTTGGTGCTTCCTTTCCTTGTTACAACTGTAGTAACTTTTGTGTTTTTCCGTATATTTTGCGTCAATGAGCTAGAGTAACTGCCAGTAAAATGTCCTACTATAATACAGCACGTCGTGTCTTATTTTGTAGGTAGCCAAGCAAATTATTAAACAGTCACAATGTACAATGGCTTATAAAACACCATGAAACATTCTTCAAACATTCTTATATTTTTTCTATTACCCTAAACTAGGTCATATTCAGAACCTTTAATGTACTGGGGTTCTATTCAACTTACCTGAAGAGATATTAACAATTTCTTTAACAATGGCATCCTGGGCTTCCTCATACTCGGTTTTATTCTTGGTATATTCTTCATTTAAGGAAGTCAATTTGCTGTAAATTAAGATAATGGCTTTATTAAGAACATTAAAACATCTACTAGAAACCATACGCACCACATAAAACATTCAGAGTACTTATCCTGTGAAGCAGCAAAACAATGAGAACTCAAATGAAAATGCAAGTGGCCAACTCGTTAGGGACGGACATAGCTGAAATTCAGTTTACTGATGCTCTTTTGGCTATTTGGAACAGCACCCTGGCACAATTCCTGTTGTAGCAATTACTCCTTTGAGCATAATTGATCTGTGCCCTTTTATAAAATGTTTAAATGCAAACCTTATTTAGGCTGGAGGCCACACCCCTTTCAAAACACACTACTGTAACATAACTATCTTATAATACTGAATGTTTTCCAAAGAAGGAAAATGCTTTGAAAACAAAATCTTATTGAGAAACTTCAAGCCGGGCTCGGTGGCTCAACCTATAATCCCTCGCTTTGGAAGGCTGAGGTGAGTGGATTGCCTGAACCCGCGGGTTCGAGACCCGCCAGGGCGAGACCTCATCTCTACAATAAATCAAAAATTAGCTGGGCATGGTAGCGCGCGCCTGTAGTTCCAGCTACTTGGAAGGCTGAAGTGGAAGGATCGCTGGAGCCCAGCAGGTCGAGGCTGCGGTGGCCGGGAGCGGCCACTGCCCTGCAGCCTGGGGGACAGAGTGAGACTCCAACTCAAAAAACAAAAACAAAAACACTAAATTTAATTTAATTTAATTTTAAAAAGAGAAACTTCAAAGGAAAATTAAAATTACAGGTTGAAATAAAACATACTGAAGGAAGACAAGAATAAAAAGCGCAAAAAAGAGTCACTGGCATCAAAGAAGGAATTAAATTAAGAAGAACAAAGGAGGGCCATAGAAGAGAAAGGAAAGAGGGAGAAGTAATCAGAAGTGGGAAGAAATCAGGGCAAGAACTGTGATCTTGATGGAATTGATAAGTGGCACAGCAGTCATGTATAGCTCAAGAACCATGCATGGTCAAGAAGCAGCACAAAAGCTTTCCGTGAATAGGCAAATGCAAAGAATGAAAGAAAATCAAAAGGCAAAGATAAAAGTGAGACCACTGTGTGAAGGGACAAGATGCAAGATTGAAAAGTAGAGATCGGCTGGGCGCAGTGGCTCAAGTCTGATATCCTAGTACTTTGGGAGGTTGAGGTGAGAGAATTTCCTGAGCTTGCAGGTGATGTGGTGAGACCTTGTCTCTACAACAAATAAAAAAAATTAGCTGGGCATGGTAGCGCGTGCCTGTAGTTCCAGCTACTTGGAAGGCTGAGGCGGAAGGGCTGCCAGAGCCCAGCAGGTCAACACGGGGGTGGCCGTGAGTATGCCACTGCACTCCAGCCTGGGCAACGGGGTGAGACTCCAACTCTCAAAAAAAAAACAGAGATGGAGCTGGGCGTGGTGACTCATGCCTTTACGTAATCCCAGCACTTTGGGAGGCTGAGGTGAGTGGATTGCCTGAGCCCACGGGTTCGAGACCCACCTGGGCAACTTGGCGAGACCTCATCTCTACAATAAATCAAAAAATTAGCTGGGTGTGGTAGCGCACGCCTGTAATTCCAGCTACTCGGAAGGCTGAGGCAGAAGGATCGCCGGAGTCCAGCAGGTGGAGGCTGCGGTGGCCAGGAGCGGCCACTGCACTCCGGTCTGGGCGACAGAGTAAGACTCCAATGCAAAAGAAAAAAAAACCAGCAGAGATGGGCAAGGACCAGATTATAATCAGTGACTAGCATAATCTGGTCCTTGCCCAGCTCTCTTTTTTTTTTTTTTTTTTTTTTCAAAACTGAAAGATTCACTCACTGATTATGATTATGCTAGTCATAATCAGTGAGTGAATTTTTCAGTTTTGGAACCATGTGGCTATTCAGTCCAATCTCTGTTATATGTAATTAATGATGATTATAACACCCCAAGAGTTCTGTGTCTTATCTAAGGCAAAATATATACATTTCTTGAACCAGAAGGGACAGAGTGTGCTAGAAAAACAACAGAACTAAGTCTGGCAACAGAAGATCTAGGTTTGAGCATCTACTTGCTATCTACCTCAGGGGAATTGAAGTCTTAGCTTCTTTGTCTATAAAATGAGGGAAATATACCTTTCCCATTTTCTTTACAGAATTGTTATGAGGAACAAACTAAGTAGGTTGTTTTCTTTACTGGGATGTCTGAACACCTAGAATATTTACATATAATAAACACTCAAAATACTTGCAAAATAAATGGATGACAATGGATCACATATATACAACCTGAAAAGAATTGGGAATATTCAGGAGGGTGGGAATAGGGCAGGCATAGGTTCTAGAAAAATACAGAAAGATAAAAGATAAAAGTCTCTTCCATTAGTCACAGAAAGTTTTTTTGTAATAGCTTCTGAATGATTTGCTTCAGAAGCTTCCTGAGATCAGGCAGAGAAAAGACAGAAAATAACTGGCATTTTTTTCAACAGGGAACATGATTTTTAAAAAAAGTTATAATCTAATAAGTGGTCTCATTAAGGCTGGTAGATTGCTCCCCAAACTAAATATCCAACTGGAATACCAAATAATTGTTTAGCTTGATAAATAATAGCAAAGTTTTCTTAGAGAAAAATAACCGTGAAAGAAAGTAAAGCAGAGACCCCAGGGGAAACAAGCTCTAATAGATATAGAAACGCATTATAAAATAGTAATACAGTCTCTAACAGAGTGACAAGGAATGGTGAGACAAGTGAAAGTATCTTTAATGTAAACTCGAAGTACCACTTCAGCCAATGAGGAAAAGACGGATTATTTAACATACATCATGTCAACAGCTAACTATGCCCGTCAGAAAGCAAGCTTGACTTGTTCCGGAGGTCAACATTGACGAACACACAAGGTAAAACCTCCTTACACAGAACATTTACATCAGATAATCCATAGAACTACCAAAGGCTTAAAAATAAAGACTTGCAAACCTGTTGGTAAATTTAACACCATTCTTCTGGATGTCTACTGTACTGAAGTTTTTATTGTTACGAAGAACTTTTTCTTCCTTACAGGTTACACGAAAGTAATATCCAAACTGTGCACTGGAATCCAATTTAATCTGTTTGCCAGGGTCCAAGCCTTTAGGATTAGGAAGAAAATAAAAAGTATGCCATAAATACCTACAGTCATTTTTCTTTTCTTTTCCTTTTTTGAGTTGAAGTCTCACTCTGTTGCCCAGGCTGGAGTGCAGTGGCACGCTCACGGCCACTGCAGCCTCAACCTGCTGGGCTCAGGTGATCCTTCTGCCTTAGCCTTCCAAGTAGCTGGAACCAAAGGCACATGCCACCAAACCCAGCTAATTATTTATTGTAGAGACAAGGTCTCGCCAAGTTGCCAAGGCTGGTCTTGAATCCCTGGGCTCAGCAATCTTCTCGCTTTGGCCTCCCAAAGTGCTGTGCAATCACTAAACCTAAATAGTGAAAAATGTACTTTTATTACGTGACAGTAACACTGGAAACTACTAGCTAACTGGAAATACTCAGATTCTGCTTTACTTGAAAGTTACATGAATGAAGGATATCTGTAAAATCCTTAAGCTCCTTTATGAATGCTGGCTTCTGACATGGAGGCTGGTTTCTCAGTAAACCTACCCAAAGCTGCAGAACACCAGCACTGGGCAACACACACTCGTGCCAGATGCTATGGGCACCCGAGGCTGGGTTAAAGCATGGCCCCACCTCCAATCGGTCGTGCATGAGAATTCTTTTCTTAATCAAAGCCATTTCTTTGGAACTAATATAAAGTATAATCAATATAATTTCCAAACAAAAACGTAAAATTCTGACAATGAAATTCTAGGAATAGTACAAATATTTTCTGTTTAAGTCCAGGAAACTTCACAAAGCAAACAACCTGAGCGATCGGCTAGACATTCCACATCTAAGATATTTGAGTTTTGATAAAGTATGGCCTCTCTTCATATTTCATTCATCAATGTGATCTTCAGACCACAAACTAGAAGAGAGATGGGGCCAGGCTCGGTAGCTCAGTCTGTAATCCCAGCGCTTCGGGAGGCCAAGGTGAGTGGATTGCCTGAGCCCATGGGTTCCAGACCCGCCTGGGCAACTTGAGAGACCTCATCTCTACAATAAATCAAAAATTAGAGCCAGGCTCGGTGACTTAGCCTGTAATCCCATGCCTTTGGGAGGCTGAGGTGAGTGGATTGTCTGAGCCCGTGGGATCGAGACACGCCTGGGCAACTTGGTGAGACCTCATCTCTACAATAAATCAAAAAATTAGGCGGGTGGGGTAGCCCGCGCCTGTAGTTCCAGCTACTCAGAAGGCTGAGGCGGAAGGATGGCTGGAGCCCGGCAGGTTGAGGCTGCGGTGGCCAGGAGCGGCCACTGCACTCCAGTCTGTGCGACAGAGTGAGACTCCAACTCAAAAAAAAAAAAAGAAGAGAGATGGTATTCGCAAATTTATTTGCTGAAGCATGGCTATCAAATGTTATTACAGTGGCAAACACTAAAGGCAGATCTCAAGCAACCAGAGAGGAAACAGGCAGTAGAGATCCATGCAAATAAAACCGAAGTGATCTGGACTAAGGAATCTCTCAACGCACTCAAAGGAAAAGGGCAGTTCCACAAGGACTGCGATCAGTGATCAAACTTTCTAAATAAAGAACCATTTTCAGCCGGGCTCAGTGGCTCAGCCTGTAAGCCCGTGCCTTTGGGAGGTTGAGGTGAGTGGATTGCCTGAGCCCGCGGGTTCGAGACCTGCCTGGGCAGGCAAGACCTCATCTCTACAATAAACCAAAAAATTAGCCGGGCGTGGTAGTGCGTGCCTGTAATTCCGGCTACTCGGAAGGCTGAGGCGGAAGAATCGCTGGAGCCCAGCAGGTCGAGGCTGCGGTGGCCGGGAGCGGCCACTGCACTCCAGTCTGGGCGACAGAGTGAGACTCCAATTCAAAAAAAAAAGAACCATTTTCATAAGTACATGATACAGTTTGCTGCTTATATATATGTATTTCAATGTAGTGTTAACAACAGCATCATCACTAAACATGCAAGATGACAGTATTTACAAAATACATACTATACGTGTTTAATACTTGCATATTTAAGATGCCATGAGGATCCAACATTATTTAGTATGAGGTTCATGTCCTCAAAGTATAAAAGTATTTCTGATGACATGCAGCTCTAAGGACCAAAGCACTGAATTTAACCTAATTTTACAAAACCACAGAAATTAAATAATTGTAAAAAGCTTCACAAATAAAAATCTCCAAATTAAACTAGAACCCATGTTCCCCCATTCCCAGCCTAATGCCTTTTACACTAAATGTTTACTTCTCAATTTGAGTGCTGTTTATGTTGCTTTCAACATAATTTTTTATTAAAAAACATATTTGATTCTAAAATGAAATTAAACAATTTAAACTGTAGAAACAGATGTCTGCCATAATTTTCTCATTAGTATTCAATAAAATAGACCAAGAGAAGGCAATAATTAATATATACTATGATGCATTGTCAGTAGAATTCTTTCTTCATAAAACAAATATCAGGCCAGATATGTGGTAGCTCACATTTGTAATCCCAGTACTTCGGGAGGCCAAGACAAGAGGACTGCCTGAGCCCAGGAATTCAAGGCCCGCCTGGACAACTTGATGAGACATTGTTTCTACAATAAATCAAAAAATTCAGCCAGGTGTGGTGGTGCATGCCTGTAATTCCAGCTACCTGGAAGGCTGAGATGGAGGGATCACCTGAGCCCAGCAGGTGCAGGCTGCAGTGGCTGTGATCCTGCTTCTGCATTTCAGCCTGGGCAACTGAGTGAGACTCCAACAATAACAACAACAACAAAAAATCAGATGAAAAATTTTCAGTCAACCAAATTAATGTATGGTGAAACACAGAAATCTGTAGGTGCTTAAATTTTCTAGTTAAGTCAAAAACCATCAAGAAAACACACAATAGCTTTATCTCCAGTTACTTAAACTCTCTGAGTCTCAACATTCTTGGCTATGATATGAGGAAGGTGAACTTCAAGAGCTTTAAGGCCAAAATTCTTAATCTAGGATCCAATTCATATTTGAAAACTATCAGCAAATTTGTTGTGTATGTAGGTAAGGGCATATTTCTGGAAAGAGAATCCATAGTTGTCATCAGAATACCCAGAAGGTGAAGTATTTCAGCTCCAAGGAGTTTTCTAGTTCTAACATTCTAGGATTCATTTATTCATTCAACAAACATGTGTAAGATGCTCAATACAAAGAGGTTTAAAAATCCAGAATGAAGCATTGTGAAATCTTAGGGAATTAATAATCTAGTGTAGAAGACAGGCATTTAAAAAAAATTGGTATTAATGAAGTGCTTGGAAATCCCAAAGCCAAATCAATGAACTATTCTTGAGATCTGGGCTTACAGTGAAGGTGACAACTAAAATCAGTCTTATTTAAATGACATCACGCAGGGGCGTGCTGGGTGATTTCTGTTTGGTAGGAATGTGGAATTGTCTTGGGGATGGGGAGCTGTAAAATAATTCTGGCACAAGTGTGGATACTGTGTAGACAGAAGATTTATTCCCACCTCCAAAGACTCATTCTTACCAAGTTCTCTGGCTGCACTTAGCAAAGTTGATTGCATCTTTTTTTCCAAGTCATTCATTATTTCTCTTAATTCACTCAGATTAGGATCAAATGAAGGTTTTACAAGAAATTCATGATTTTCTACCTATAAACAGAAAAAATAACAAAGTGTATAAATGATGGGTAAAGACAGAAATCATAAAGCAATGTTCTCTTCTACCTACTTAATTTGAATTTTACTAATGCTTTAAGTTAAGTGACTCACTACCCAGTTACAACTATTGAGGAGTTTACCCAGTTACAACTATTGAGGAGTTTCTATTTATTAAGAGGTATAAAATGCTGTTTAATAGGAGCTTACAGATCTAGCTGCAAAAAAAGCTATTCACATGAAACAAATACAATACTAGTCAGGCACAGATTCCTAATATATGCTATATTTTTACTTATATTTTTCCTAAACAACATCTGAAATATTTTCCCTAAACCATGTTTCAAATGTTGTTTCCCCAACATTACTAAAGAATGTTCAATGTTCAAAACCTACTACAGAATGCACGGTTTTGCCCATACCAAGGATCTATCTACTTAGGAATCTCAAAGTTGGCTCTAAAAAAACCCAAGAATTTAATTTCTTGAAACTGAAAAAGTTCATCAAACTCTCATAATTTAAAACCATACTCTTAAATACTTTCATTAAGTTCTTACTTGTTATAATCAGCAAAAAATCATATTCAAAAACAGTCTCGGCTGGGTCCAGGGGCTCACTCCTGTAATCCCAGAGCTTTGGGAGGCTAAAGAGGGAGGATGACATGAGCCCACGAGTTCAAGATCAGCCAGAAAAATATAGTGAGACTTTGTCTCTACAAAAACAAAAAGATTTGCCTGGTGTGGTAGTGCACACTTGCAGTCCCAACTACTTGTAAGGCTGAGGCAAAAGGATCACCTGAGCCCAGGAGGTCGAGGCTGTCTGAGCTGTGATGGTGCCATTGTACTCCAGCCTGGGAAACAGAGCAAGACCACAAATCAAAAAATAAAAATAAATAAATACATAAATAAAAGAAGAATCGATAAGAGACAAACTAGTATAAAAAGTAAATCTAATATTAAAAGAGCAATTTATTCCTAATGACTGTTCAATAGGAATCCTTTCTTGAACAAAACTAAAATTCAAATAAAATTATGAAAGAATATTTTTAAAAGTCTATCTTTACTAGGCATTGAAAACTATTAAATAGACAGTTCTATTTAAAGGCTTAATATAAGAGAATGAGTCAGTTTTCTAAAGATGATAAAAAAATTCAATAAATGAGGTTGAGATAAATTGCTCCTAATTACTATCCACTTAGAGTACATCTTCACATGCCAGAAGTGAACTACATAATGAATAAGAAATTAAAATCAAATTACAGAAAGCTAGAAAAAAAAAGAGAATATTTATCAAACAACTTTCTCAATTTTAACGAGTCAATATAAAATATTAAAATTTAAATGCTTGAATAATTTGTTTTTTAAAATTTATTTTTTTAAAAGCTGCCTTTGAGAAAAAAATTGATTTTTTAAAAATGAAAGATGTGTAAAAAGTAGCTTTGCAAAATGTAGAAATAGGTTAAGAAGAAAGGCACTCAGCCAGGCTTGGTGGCTCAGCCTGTAATCCCAGCACTTTGGGAGGCCGAGGCGAGTGGATTGCCTGAATGCACGGGTTTGAGACCAGCCCGGACAACTTGGTGAGACCTTGTCTCTACAATAAAATAAAAAATAGCTGGGCATGGTAGCGCGCACCTGTAGTTCCGGCTACTTGGAAGGCTGAGGCGGAAGGACCGCCGGAGCCCAGAAGGTTGACGCTGGGATGTCTGTGAGCATGCGTACCACTGCACTCCAGCCTGGGCAACACAGTGAGACTCCAACTCAAAAAAATCAAACAAACAACAACAACAACAACAAAAAGAAAGGCATTCATTCACATGTGCAGGAAAAACATCAAGGTCATTAAGTGGGCAAGCCAAAGCACCCACCACTCACAGATATGAAAGTAATTTAGTAAACTAATCCACAGAACAATGCTATAATCATCAAACATACGGATATTTCAGCAATCTTCAGATCATTCTACAGCTTGTGTGTGTGTGTGTGTGTGTGTGTGTGTGTGTGTTGGCATCTCACTCTGTCGCCCAAACTGGAGTGCAGTGGCCACTCCCAGCCACCGCAGCCTCGACCTGCTGGGCTCCGGCAATCCTTTCGTCTCAGCCTTCCAAGTAGCTGGAACTACAGGCGCACACTACCACGCCCAGCTAATTTTTTTTTTGGATTTATTGTAGAGATGAGGTCTCGCCAAGTTGCCCAGGTGGGTCTTGAACCCGTGGACTCAGGCAATCCACTCACCTCAGCCTCCCAAAGCGCAAGATTACAGGCTGAGCCACTGAGCCCTGCTTACAGTTTATTATTATTTCTTATTTTTTTTGAGTTGGAGTCTCACTCAGTCGCCCAGACTGGAGTGCAGTGGCCGCTCCCGGCCACCGCAGCCTCGCCTACTGGGCTCCAGCGATCCTTCCGCCTCAGCCTTCTGAGTAGCCGGAATTACAGGCGCCTGCTACCACGCCCGGCTAATTTTTTTTGATTTATTGTAGAGACGAGGTCTCACCAAGTTGCCCAGGCGGGTCTCGAACCCGCGGGCTCAGGCAATTCATTCACCTCGGCCTCCCAAAGTGTGGGATTACAGGCTGAGCCACCGAGCCCAGCTACAGCTTATTATTTTTAAGAAAAAGAAACTATTACCAAATACTGATGAGGCTATTGTGAAATTTGTATGCTCATTCATTTCTAGTGAGAGTCTAAGTTGGTATAACTTTTAAAAATAAAACAAGCAATATGAAACAAAACTCAGGGCTATTTGTTATACTCTGACATAGCAAGTCTCCTCCTAGGAATTCAATCAAAGGAAATAAGGCAACAGAAGCAAAACAACAAAACTAAATAAATCCCTGAAGACTTATTTGTTACAGCAGACCTTAAAAATAAAAAAAATCACAGTATCTGCATATGGTATGTAAGTAAAACACAATATTGTGCAGCAATTTAAGTAGATAATGAAGATTATCTACAAATAAGGACCAAGGCTTATATAATTCAGGGAAAAGATAATGTAATAATATTGGACTGAAACTGTGCTACAGAATTTGCCTCTTCCTATGAATCTAAGGGGATAATCAGAGCCAGGCCAAGTTCCTATCCTTACCCCTCACTTTCCAAAAAGCTATTGGTGTAAGTAAATAAATCCTAAACACTCACTAGTAACTTGGAGAAAAAAAACTGAGTGGTATCCTTACATTTTTCTTCCTCAGATAGGAGAATACTGATTTAAAACGGCTGCTGGGGAAACCCAAGTAAAACAAGGGAAAGTAAACCACTAGCTTCTCATTTATCTAAAATAAATACTGCAAGGGCCATACACCAAACGGGGCATCCTCAGTAATACGTCACTTCCCCCAAACAATCCAGGATAACAGAATATACCACCCTACTTAGGTATTCTTACCTAGAACTGAGGAAGTCTAACCACACAACATCAGACCTCTACCAT
Source organism: Carlito syrichta (assembly GCF_000164805.1). Taxonomy (NCBI): domain Eukaryota; kingdom Metazoa; phylum Chordata; class Mammalia; order Primates; family Tarsiidae; genus Carlito; species Carlito syrichta. Next base: position 161,507 of record NW_007258867.1, on the reverse strand, counting down.
CTACAAGCTGTTTCTCCAACAGTAACACCTACCTACGAAACTCAGTCATGGCATCAAGTTACACAGGAGGGGACAGAGAAGAAACTCGAGCTTGGAACTCAAACATGGGATAATAAAGCCAAAAACCAAGATGAAAAAAATGTGCAAGGTAAGTTAGGTCATAAACAATCTCATTTAAAAATAAATACAGTTAGCCGGGCGTGGTAGCGCACACCTGTAGTTCCAGCTATTTGGAAGGCTGAGGTGGAAGGATCACCGGAGCCCAGCAGGTCGAGGCTGCGGTGGCCGGGAGTAGCCACTGCACTCCAGTCTGGGCGACAGAGTGAGACTCCAACTCAAAAATAAAGAAAGAAAGAAAGAATAAATACAGGCCAGGTTCGGTGGCTCAGCCTGTAATCCCAGCACTTTCAGAGGCCGAGGCGAGTGCATTGCCTGAGCTCGCAGGTTTGAGACCAGCACAGGCACCTTGGAGAGATCTTGTCTCCACAATAAATCAAAAATTAGTGGTGCAGATCGCCAGAGCCCAGTAGGTCGAGGCTGTGGTGGCCTTGAGCATGCCACTGTACTCCAGCCTGGGCAATAGAGTGGGACTCCAACTCAAAAAAAAAAAAAGAATAAATACAACATAGCAAAGAAGATAATGTTGAATCAAATTACCCATACAGACATAGTAGAAAAAGACGTGATACATCACAGAGCATGCACATGAAAGATACTGGATATCTTTAAATATTTTGTAAGAGCTCCACTACCTCAGAAACACTAGATAAGATAGCTCGGGCAACTTGGTGAGACCTCGTCTCTACAATAAATAAATTTTTAAAAAAATTAGCCGGGAGTGGTAGTGTGCACCCGTAGTCTCAGATACTTGAAAGGCTGAGGCAGAAAGATCGCCTAAAGCCGGCAGGTTGAGGCTGTGGTGGCTGTGAGTGTGACACTGCACTCCAGCCTAAGTGACAGGGTGAGACTCCAACTCAAAAAAAAAATTCTAACCTTTCCCCAAATAAATGTATAGCTGAATTGGAGTCCCACTCTGTTGCCCAGGCTGAAGTACAGTGGCATACAGTGGTTAGACTTCCTCAGTTCTAGGTAAGAATGCCTAAGTAGGGTGGTATGTTCAAACTAGAGCTCTGAGTCCTTGCAAACTGAAGTGTTCTCAGCATAACAGGACCGCTGTTAAAATGTGCCTCATGACAAATGGCAACAACAGCAAAACCTACCTCAGCCTGGGCCCATGGGGAAAGGAAGGTGGGGGTAGTGTGTGACCGAAGGCTCCTTCACAGAGGTGTAGATATCCAATCTGACTATCTGTGCAGCAGTCAAAGAAATCCCTGGGTGTTGTCCGTTTCTATCATCCCTTCCCTCTACAGTGATAGAGCTCATCATTTTTAGCAGGGACTTCTCAGAAGGAAGAATGCATTTCCCAGCTTACAATGCAGCTAGGTATGAGCACATTCTGGCCAAAAAAGTATACCACCAGGCCCAGTGGCTCACACCTGTAATCCCAGAATTTTGGGAGGCGGAGGCAAGAAGACTGCCTGAGCCTGAGTTCAAGACCTGCCTGGGCAACATGGTAAGGCTCTGACTCAAAAGAAAAAAAAAGAAATGAAGTGTACCATTTCTGGAATGTATCCTCTTTTGTTCTTTCCCTTAGCTGAAATGAAGATAAGGTGGCAAGTAATCCTGGACTTAAGACGAAGGCAACACTCTAGGGGTGGTGGAGTAAGAAGGAAGGAGCCAGGTCCCAGACAGAGTGGAGCTGCCTGTCCGCCAGCCCCATACTTTTATACCCAGATTCTTATGATGAAAATTAATCCTCTATTCTTGTTTTAAGCCACTGTTATTTATTCTCAGTTTCTTTTGTTTAACAACTAAATCTTCATCCTAATATAGCTGAAAAGCTCCAGGCTGAGAAATAAATCTAAGAATATTCCTGAGCTACTTACATCATGGGGTATCTGGCAAAAACAAATTTTATCTGGGGAATGCATGACTTGCCTGTATACTCTGCACAGAACCCAGCTAATCAAGAATTCATCAAGGCCTGGTGGCTCATGCCAGCGAACCCAGCACTTTGGGAGGTAGAGGAGAGAGGATTGCCTGAGCCCAGGGGTTTAAGGCCAGTTGGGCAACATAATGAGACCTCGTCTATACAACAAATGAAATTTTAGGTATGAAATATTAAGTAAGTACACCTAAAACATATAAAGAACTATAAAAGAGAATGGAACACACGCACCAAAGAACAAGATACTACTTTTAAAAAAGGCAGGGGGGGCCAGTATTGGTGGCTTAGTCTGTCATCCCAGCACTTTGGGAGGCCGAGGTGAATGAACTGCCTGAGCCCGTGGGTTTGAGACCAGCCAGGGCAACTTGGTGGGACCTTGTCTCAATAATTAAAATAAAATAAAATAAATAATTTTAGCCGGGTGTGGCAGCGTGCGCCTGTAGTTCTAGCTACTTGGAAGGCTGAGGCAAAAGGCTCGCTAGAGCCCAGCAGGTTGATGTTGGGGTGGCCATGAAAGTGCTACTGCACTGCAGCCTGGGTGTGGAGACTCCAACTCAAAAAAAAAAAAAAAGGAGTAGGCATAGTTAAAAGAGTCAAGTAACTTTTATAAATGAAAAACATAATCATTGAAAAAAAAGCCAGATAAACTAGCTAAAAATCATATTAGCGCTGACTAACTACCCAGTGAATTAGAACCTGTGAAGTAATCACTAAGAGAGCAGCACAGAAACACATGGCAGAAGCCTAGCATATGCTCAGTCATAGTTTTAGCAAACAAGAAAGAAACACAATATTCAAAAGACATGATTGACAATTCTCCAGAACTGATCAAAGACATAAATTAAGAAAATACAATAAACCCAAATAGAAAAATAAAAAGAAATTCACTTTTGGACACAAGAGAAGAAATAAAAGAAACTGATATCTGGAACCAAGACTTCTAAACATCAATAATAACATAAGCCAAAGAATAGCACCATATACTCTTTTATTTATTTATTTTTTTTGAGTTGGAGTCTTACTCTGTCACCCAGACTGGAGTGCAATGGCCGCTCCTGACCACCGCAGCCTCGAACTGCTGGGCTCCGGCAATCCTTCCGTCTCAGCCTTCCAAGTAGCTGGAACTACAGGCGTGTGCTACCACGCCCAGCTCATTTTTTGATTTATTGTAGAGATGAGGTCTTGTCAAGTTGCCCAGGCGGGTCTTGAACCTGCGGGGTCAGGCAATCCACTCACCTCAGTCTCCCAAAGTGCTGGGATTATAGGCTGAGCCACCGAGCCCGGCCGAGCACCATATACTCTTATAGGTTACTAAGAAAAAATAACTGTCAGCCTAGAACTGTACACCCAGAAAATGCATCCTTCAAGAACAAGGGTAAAACAGACATTTCAAACAAAACCTGACTAACAGACCTTCAATAAAGAAAATTCTTAAAAATATCCAGGAAGAAGGACTGAATAGGAAACAAACTGGTAAGGATAAAGACAAATCTGAACTTAACATTGACTTACAGAATGAAACTCTGAGGGGTAAAAAACCCAAAATATTAGACTAATGAAATATAAGCTGATTTTAGGAGTACTAGGGTTCTAGTATTTTTCAGGATGGGTCAGAAGATATTGATAGGATTTTGACTTTTAGGAATTAAGTATAGACAATTAAAAAAAGAATGTGGGCAACTTCCACACCGGTGTGTATGAGAGATAGGATCGGGCCCTATAGGGAGAGAAAAAAATGAAAATGTAAAAATCCAATCAATATAAAAGAGTAAGAATGATAGAATGGTCAAGGGGAAGCAAGAAGGAAACAAATCACAAAATAATTTGGTAGAAATAAATCCAAGACACTAGTAATCACAAAAACATAATGAACTAAAGTTGCTACTTAAAAAAAAGATCACATCCAATTTAAAAATAAATAAAATCCAGTTTTGTTTTGTTTTTTTACCTAAACAATGAAGACTCACAAAGGATAAATATACTATATAAAAGACCTTAAAATTTTTTTTAGAAAAGGACTGACATAGCTCACTTACAAAATAAACAACATTATTAAGGATACATTTCCTAAAGAATAATAAGGGTTCAATTTATCACAAAGAAACAAGAACTTTGTGCCTAATATATAAACCCAAAATGGACATAGAGACCTTTGCAACAAAAAATAGGATACACATGATTCTCAAGTACATGGAGAATTTTTAGGAAACTGACAAATTCAAAGCTTGGAAATCTAGAAGCATACTTCTAAATATAACAAACTAAAGAACAAATGATAATGGAGGAAAAAAACTTAAGAGTTGAGTAAGAAATTATACTTCTCTAAACCTGTAGGAAGCATACAGTTCAAGCGACATATAGAAAAAAAAAGTCATATCAACGCCTCATCAACAAGGGTACCTGCATAATGAACATTTGTATACCTAACCCTGAATTGTATCCCACATCTTTAAAAAAAAAACTTAAAAGTTAAAAAAGAAAAGTAAAAAGTAATCTCAAATACTCACTAAAAAAGAAAAGGATAAAAAAATAACAAACACTGAATTAAACAGGTTGAAAAAACCAAAAATAGATGGAAAAAATGTAATGAAATTAATTAAATAGAAAGCAAAGATACAAAACAGAATTTTTAAGTCACAGTTCTCTAAGAAACAGGCAAGTTCTGGGAAGGAAAAAGTATTGGGCAAAGCAAAGATTATATTAAATATAATCAGAGAACATATGTGCAAATACAGCAGTGCTCTTAAAAATAACAAACAATCACTATGAGCAACTTTGGGTAATTGGAAAATTCAAAAAGAATATACATTCCCTAGTATCCAGAATATATAAAGAACTCACATTCAACAACAAAAACACAGATAACTCAATTTTAAAGTGGACAAAGGTCCTTGTTAGTATAGTGGTGGAAAAAAATAAAGTAAATAAAAATAAATAAAATGGGCAAAGGATCTTAATAGACATGTCTCCAAAAAAGATATAAAAATAGTCAACAAGCACATGAAAAGATGCTCAACATCATTAGCCATCAGGAAAATGCAAATCAAAACCACAATGCAATACTACTTTACATTCACTAGAATGGACTCAAAAAAAAAAAAAAAAAAGGTATTGGCAAGAATGGGAAGTGAAAGGTGGTACCTATAGAAACCTAAAAGAAACTTAGCTTATTCTTAGTCTCGTTTTTTTGCCTCAGCATAGCCATTAGAAAGCATTTAGAGCTGGGCTCGGTGGCTCAGCCTGTAATCCTTCGCCTTGGGAGGCTGAGGTGAGTGGATTGCCTGAGCTAGCTGGTTCGAGACCCACCTGGGCAACTTGGCAAGACCTCATCTCTACAATAAATAAAAAAAAAAATTAGCTGGGTGTGGTAGTGCGCGCCTGTAGTTCCAGCTACTTGGAAGGCTGAGGCGGAAGGATCGCCGGAGCCCAGCAGGTCGAGGCTCCGGTGGCCGGGAGCGGTCACTGCACTCCAGTCTGGGCAACAGAGTGAGAGACTCCAACTCAAAAAAAAAAAGAAAAGAAAAGAAAAGGAAGAAAGCATTTAGACATTCTACTGCAGGCCAAGTAGCAGCAGTCACGTGATTAACCTAGCTGCATGCTGTCCATCACCTGATGTCAGTACCTGTGCTTGCCTGCCGCTTCATGATGACGTGGAGCAGATCACCACACAATCACCTTTATGATCTTCCCCCATCAAGGGGAATGGTTAAAATAACTCAACCACAAGCAGCCACTGGTCATTGCCTTGCTAGACTCTGGTTTGACCACGTGCTCTTTGAGCTATGGCTTTCACCAGGTTTCCTGGCTTTGACCCCCACCCCCACCTTGGAGAGGTGAATCTTCTCTCTCTTCCCTTTCTCTAATTTACCTTTAAATAAACTATACTTTTCAATCTAACTTCTGTGCAATTCTTTGCATCTTCCATCGGATGGCACCCCAGATGGCCACATGTGGGAAGTGATCTCTTTTTAAATAAATCTTTTCTTTCTTCCCTCTTTGTGTTGCCAATCTTTGTGTTACTCCAATCTCTGGTTAGCGGTGCTGTGCCCCCTCCGGACCCTCCATACCTAACAGGGAAAAACTGGAAACTTCATATTGCTGGTGTGAATGTTAAATGGTGCAATCACTGGAAATAGTTTAGACATAAAATTTTCATGTGACCCAGCAATTCCACTCCTGGGCATATATCTTAAATAACTGAAAATAGATACTCAAACAAATACTTGCACTCACCAGTCACAATAGCTAGAAGGCAGAAAAAAACACAAGGCCCATCATCAAGTGAATGGGATAAACAAAAGGCAGTCTATACATTCAGTGCAATACAGAAACATGCTACTATGTGGATGAACCTCTAAATGAACCACTAATTGAAAGAAGTGATTCACAAAACATCACATGATATGATTCCATTTGTATAAAATGTTCAGAACTAGCAAGTGCATAGAGACAACAAAAAGTATTTGAGTGATTGCCAGCATTTGGGGAAATGGAAGTCACTGCTAATGGGCATGGGTTTTCTTTTGATAGTGATGAAAACATTTTCAAATTAGTGGTGGTGGTTTTACAGCATTGTGATTATACTAAATATCATTGAATATACACTTTAAAATTGTGGCTTTTTTGGGGGAGGACATGAGTTTCCCTTTATTTCTAATCATTTATTTAGATCCACCTCTGCAGGGGGAATTTTCTACGTGAATTACTCAAGCCTGAACTTCACTCTAACTCTAGAAATGCAGACTCCTTTTGCTGACCCAAGAGGACCTATGTCCTGAAGATCTCGATGCCTCTCAACATTTCCCCTCCACTCCTGACTCTGCTGCATCACCTTTCCTTTTTCTATTCACACTGAACAGGTGTCTGAAATGATAGGTTCTATGCTAAAATTGTGGCGTGCTGAGTGGAACAATCCTTTGCTGTAAGGAACTAACCCACATCCAACGACATTCCTAGTTCCACCCCCCGTCAGTAAAAGGCAGACAAAGTCACATAAATTTGTAGGAACTGTTATTTTTTAAAAATTTATTGTATAGTCGAGGTCTTGCCAGGTTGCCCAGGCTGGTCTTGAAGCCTGGGACTCAGGCAGAGTCCTGGGATTATAGGCGTGAGCCACCACACCCAGGTAGGACCTGTTTTCAAAACCCTCAATACTACCCATAGTTGAGAACTGACTTTATGTTAACAATAGCTATTTTCTGGGTGGCAGATGCGAAGGATATTTTAAACTTTCCTCTCTACTTTTCTGCACTGTTTGCATGCTTTATTTATGAGGAGTCTTCAAAAAGTTCATGGAAAATGAATGTTGTTAAAAACACGAAACAAAACTGTACATAGATTTCAAAAGCCCAAACTTGCTATAACATGCCTAAACAGGATCTAGTTGGAGGCACTAGGAAGGGTAAGACATCAGTTTGAAAAGAGCCCTTCTCAGAGCAACATGAATTCTGCTAAAACCGAAGCAAGAACAAACATCAAATTTATGCTCAGGAAGAATGGTGAAATCGATGCTTTATAAAAAATTTATGGAGACAATGCCCCCCAAAATAAGCAATTTACAACTGGATAACTCATTTTAAAAAGAGATGACAGCCGGGCTCGGTGGCTCAGCCTGTAATCCCCCACCTTGGGAGGCTGAGGTGAGTGGACTGCCTGAGCCCGCGGGTTCAAGACCCGCCTGGGCAACTTGGCAAGACCTCATCTCTACAATAAATAAAAAAAAAATTAGCCGGGAGTGGTAGTGCGCACCTGTAGTTCCAGCTACTTGGAAGGTTGAGGCGGAAGGATCGCCGGAGCCCAGCAGGTTGAGGCTGCGGTGGCCGGGAGCGGCCACTGCACTCCAGTCTGGGCGACAGAGTGAGACTCCAACTCAAAAAATTAAAAACTTAAAAAAAAAAAATTAACAAGAGATGACACAATGCAGAAGATGAAACCTGCAGTGGCAGGCCATTCACATTAATTTTTGAGAGAAAAAGTATTCCTGCTTATGCCTTAATTGAAGAAGTCTGATGATTAGCAACAGACACAATAGCCAACATCATAGACACCTCAGCTGGTTCAATTTACACAACTTGGACTGAAAAATTAAAGTTGAACAAACTTTTTCACTTGATGGATGCCAAAACTGTTACACTCAGGTCAACTGCAGATAAGAGCAGAGCTTTCAATAGAAATTTTAAACAAGAAAGGTTTTACCTGTACAGTCTTAAAGACAGAGCACAAAGCAATGGCTACCAAGAGGTGGAAGTGGTTCAATCAATGCAAAAGTAAACTGGTCAAGAGCAATTAACAGGCATGGTGGCGTGCATGAGTGGTCCCAGCTACTCGGAAGGCTAATGGGAGGATCATCTGAGCCCAGAGTTTGAAGCTGTAGGGAATTATGACTGCATGACTGCATTCCAGGTTGTGGAGGAATATGAGGCCCCACTAGGCCAGCTTCAACTGGGCAAAATATTTAGGAAGGAAATCCAGGGATGAGATTTTACAAATGTTACTTACAAAGAAACTTAGTGATAACATCAAGAGTTGTAGAAGTTAACTGACCAGCTGCAAAATATCTGCAGTAAGCAAAAAGTAGTTAACCAGTTGGTGCTGGTTAACTTTCGCTAACTACTTCTTTGTTAAAGCACCAAAACACCATAATCGATCAGCAGCTTCACAAGCCTCAGGAAATTTCCTTTTGCAGACCTCCCCAAAGACAGGACCCCAATATAGTCTTATAAATACTTCTATCTAGCCTCTGCCTCTTGGCAGACAACATACACTCTCTGTTGCCGCTTGGTCTGTTGTGCTATTCACAATGTATCTACCCTGAAAGGAAGTACCTATAAAAACCTAGAATAATCTTGGTTTAGCATAGTCTTTTTGCCTCAGTATAGCCATTTTTGCTTAGACTTTACCCTGACAAGCTTTAAATCTAGCACAGGTTAGACATTTATATGACAAATTTCCAACAGACAGATTTTAGGAGGTGTTCAAACATTTTAGAATTATATTTTACTGCAGGCCATAGGCAGTCTATCCCATCCCCTTGGCAAATCTCCATCAGATGTAAGACAAGGTCAGCCCAACTTTCCAATTCATGGTTTAGCATAATAAACTCTAGGAAATTTTCAGGTCCCTTGTGGAAGGTAGGTCAAAGATCATCCCTTGACTGGTGGAAGCCATAGAAATGATAATAAGATAACCTTTTAGCCAAGGAATTTGTAAACTGAAAACATCTGTCAGCTCTCTTGCAGGAAAAACCCCACTGGGCCCAAATCCTCAAGTTACCCTAATCAGCTCTTCCTTACCTATGTGACACAGATAGGAACGCCCCTCACACACACACCATGGCAGCAATCATGTGACTAAATCACCCATCTGCCTGCTGTCACCTAACGTCAGTACTTGCACTTACCTGCCCCCTTCCTGATGACATAGAGCAGACCACCACCCAATCACCTTAACGACCTTCCCCCACCAAAAGGAAGGATTAAAAGGACTCAACTATAAGCAACCATTTGCCACTGCCTTGCTAAGCTATGGTGAGGACATTTGCTCTTTCAGCTATGGCTAGGCCATGTTTTCTTAAGCTTTGGTCCCCTCTCCTCCCTTGGGAGGATGAGTCCCCCTTTTTCTCTCTCTCTCCAATTTACCTTCTAAATAAGCTATATTTTCCAATCTAACTTCTGTGCAATTCTTTGCATCTATCATGTGGCATCGGATCACACCCCAGACACCTACACCTCCAGTGGGCCTGACCTAACAATCTGGAGGCCTCACTGGGAGTGTGAACCTAACATTCCCTTTAGTAAATCTACCTTTCTTAATTCATAGCTTTCTTGGTGAATATTTCTACCCCAACTCAGGCCATACCTTGCCCACTGCCACACATGGCACAGACTAGGAGACAGAGCAAGACTGTCTCAAAAAGAAAAAAAACAAAAGAGCAAAGGTCATGGCAACTGTTTTGGGATGCTCAAGGCATTCTGCTTGTTGACTTTTTGGAGGCCCAGGGAATGACAATATGGGCTTACTAAGAGAGTGTTATGAGAAAGTGTTAGCCCAAGCTTTAGTAGGAAAACACGCAGGAGAGTTTCACCAGAGTCCTTCACCACCACCACAATGCTCGTGGCTCCTTTTTCTTACCAAACAAAGGCAATTCTGCGAGAGTTTCAATGAAAATCTTTAAGCATCCACCTTCCAGTTCTGATTTGGTTCCTTCTGACTTATTTTTGTCTGCTAACCTTAAAAAAATACTTAAGGGACACCTGTTTTGTCCAATGAATAATTTTTAAAAGACTGCACTGACAAGGTTAAATTATCAGGACTCACAGTTTTTAAAGGATGGACTTAAAATGGCTGGAATTATTGCTTACAAAAGTGTCTTAACCTTAACGTACATTATGTTGTAAAGTTTTTTATTTTTATCTTTTACTTCTATTTGTTCACAAACTTCTTGAAGTGTCCTCTAATATGTATCTGTTTTACACAGTATTTTGTTGTTTCATAGTTTGTTTTTGTTTTTTTTGAATTGGAGTCTTACTCTGTTGCCCAGACTGGAGTGCAGTGGCTGCTTCCGGCCACCGCAGCCTCCACCTGCTGGGCTTCAGTGATCCTTCCGCCTCAGCCTTCCCAGTGGCTGGAATTACAGGCACGCGCTACCACGCCCGGCTGATTTTTTTGATTTATTGTAGAGATGAGGTCTTGCTGCCCAGGCGGGTCTCGAACCCGCGGGCTCAGGCAATCCACTCACCTCAGCCTCCCAAAGGCGCAGGATTACAGGCTGAGCCACCAAGCCCGGCTGTTTCAGTTTTGATGACTATAAGCAACAATGTTGACATGCTGAATGTGAACACGCCCCTTTTTTAGATTTATTTTTTCATTTCCAAGAATAAAAACTGTAAAGCATGAACGTAAAACTAACTTTATAATTTACCTATATTTATACAATAATAATATAGTTTTGTCAGGGTCATGCAATTATGGCTTTTAAAAAGCTATTTCTGCTGAGGTAAGTGGATTGCCTGAGCCCGCGGGTTCGAGACCCACCTGGGCAGTGAGACCTCATCTCTA
>NW_007258867.1:148980-150422 GCF_000164805.1 Carlito syrichta | reverse complement strand
TCATCTCTACAATAAATCAAAAAATCAGCCGGGCGTGGTAGTGCATGCCTGCAATTCCGGTTACTTGGGAGGCTGAGGCGAAAGGATTGCTGGAGCCCAGCAGGTCGAAGCTGCGGTGGCCAGGAGCGGCCACTGTACTCCAGTCTGGGCGACAGAGTGAGACTCCAACTCAAAATAAACAAATAAAGAAATAAAATAAATTTTAAAAAAGCTATTTCTCATTTTTCTGCCCCAGTACTTTCAATAAAACATTAAAATTGGCCAGGCATGGTGGCTCACGCCTGTAATCCCCGCACTTTGGGAGGCCAAGGCGGAAGGACTGTTTGAGCCCAGTTTGAGATAAATCTAGACAACACAGTGAGATCTCGCTATTACTTTTCCAATAATAATGAAATAACAATAAGTATATGTGAAAAACAGTATCAAAGATAAGATGGTCCAAATGGAGTATAGAAATGTTTAAACTTAACACATCTTACCGAGCTGTCCAATCTAAATGCAACTGTACACTTTCTTGTGAAAAATCATTGTCTTTTTTGAACATTGTCTTGTGGTAGTTTTGATCCACATTTACTTCAAAAATAGAAAATCCCCCCAGAAGACTTACAGAAAGCAAGGCTGGATACAGTGGCTTACATCTGTAATCCCAGTGCTTTGGGAGGCTGAGGTGAGAGGATGGTTTGAGGCCAGGAGTTCAAGATCACCTTGGGCAAGCAAGACATGTCTATAATTTTTTTGTTTTGTTTTTGAGTTGGAGTCTCACTCTGTCACCCAGGCTGGAGTGCAGGGGCAGTTGGCAGACTCACAGCGACTGCAGCCTTGACCTGCTGGGCCCAAGTGATCCTTCCACCTCAGCCTTCCTAATAGCAGGTGCACGTCACCACACCAAGCCTTTTTTTTTTTAATTGTAGAGCCTAGGTCTCACCAAGTTTCCTAGGCTGGCAAAATTTTAAAAAATAAATAAATTTGCCACGTGTGGTGCCATGCTACTCAAGGTTCTGAGACAGGAAGATTCCTTTGGCCCAGGAGTTCAAGGCTACAGTGAGCCATGATTTTGACAGGACATTTTACAGAGATATGGGACACTGAAGTTTTTTGCCAGGAAGCAGTGTTTATTCGTGCCGACACTGACTCAGCGGATTCGCATCCAAAGGCTGGGCCCCAAATGCAGTGGGGCGTTGCTTTATATACTTTTCACTAACTTTTCTTCACATTTTAGTCCCTTTGTTTCCCTTATATGGCAACATACATTTTAACTGGGTATTTCATGGCACAGGGTTGTAATAGCGTTACACATGTACACCTAGACATTGATTACACCACATAACTTCCTCTTTGTTTGGGAAGGCCCTATCACAGGATTGTGCCACTGTACTCCAACCAACCTGGGCAACAGAGTGAGATCTTGTCTCTTTATATTAAAAAAAAAAAAAAAAAAAAAA
>NW_007258867.1:148049-148960 GCF_000164805.1 Carlito syrichta | reverse complement strand
AGACCAGCCTGAGCAACTTGGTGAGACCTTGTCTCTACAATAAATCAAAAAATTAGCCAGATGTGGTGGCGCATGCCTGTAGTTCCAGCTACTCAGAAGCTGAAGCCATAGGATCACCTGAGTCCAGCAGGTCAAGGCTGTGGTGGCTGCACTCCAGCCTGGACGACAGGGTGAGACTCCTACTCAAAAAAGAAAAAGATAATTTAAAAAGACATAAGAAAAACATACACAAAAACATCTAAAGCATTAAAGACAAAGCTAAGCTGAGGAGAGGGGGGATGGGAAAGCCCAGGACTGTTAATGCTACTTCCTCCATCACATAACTAAGTGCACAGCTGGAAAACAGCTAGTGAAGCTTTCAGAAATTATACACGAAACAATTGATACCCTCTGGAGAGTTCCTCAAAGTGGTTCTGAATCATGTAATTTATGTACCTAAATTCATTAGATAACTACAATGACAGTGAATAACTGAATTCACCTTATAACCTGAAACATGTTTAAAGGTTTGTATAAAGAAGACACTACCCTAGGCCAACCCCCTAAAGAATCTAGAAAAGATGTTTAACTAGGCATCTGATTTAGTTAAAAGACATTATCTTACTATAAAACAAGAAAGCCATACAGGACGGTATCCTAGTAGCCATTGATGGTGTCCTACACAGCAGCGGTTCCCCTCCTTTCCCATAGGGCTCATACTTTGTATATCTCCCTTAGAGAGAAGCCAACTCAATGCCCAATCCTGGTTACCTTGGGCCAATCATTCCATTCTATTTCTCTGGCTACAATCACTATTTTTTATTATTTTTTATTATTTTTGAGTTGAAGTCTCACTCTGTCACCCAGACTGGAGTGCAGTGGCCGCTTCCGGCCACCGCAGCCTCGACCTGCTGCGCTCTGGCGATCCTTCC
>NW_007258867.1:136628-147958 GCF_000164805.1 Carlito syrichta | reverse complement strand
AGGCGGGTCTCGAACCCGTGGACTCAGGCAATCCACTCACCTCAGCCTCCCAAAGTGCTGAGATTACAGGCTGAGCCGCTGAGCCACCGAGCCCGGTTTACAATCACTGTTTAAATGGTCCCATCACTGCAAGCTGCAGGATTCCTGCTTGGAATGTTGCCCAAACTGTTAACTGGTGGCCACCCTAGAGTCCAAAGGGGGGACCACCCTTGGTTGAAATTAAAATCCCAAAAGATAAAAGAGATTATAAAATGAGGTCCTCCGGATGACATCACTGATCTACTGGATCAAGCAACACTAAATAAAGCCTACTCTAGACTTTTAATTACATAAGCCAGAATACATATTGAGTTTTTGGTTACTTGCAAAATAGAGTCCTACCTGATATAAATTTAACCTCAAATAGTCTATTTAGAGAAAAGATAGAAATCCACAACTTACATCTTACCGGCACAGTACTTAACTGTGGCATAAAAATTTCTGTGCCCTGAAGGCATATGGGAATGAGCTTTTTATCCTGAACTCCCTTAGCTGCTTAAAACAGCCTTTCAAAAGAACTCAATTGTCATAATCCCCCTTCAGGGAGTTTATAGCAACAAGAGAAAACTGACTCACCACCAGGAGAGAAGTAACCACCACACCTAAACAGACATTGTCACAAAACCAACACATCTGGCAACTATTCTCTCAAGTGCCCATTTATCTTTATTTTTTATTCTCAAAAGTCATTTGTTTTCCCTTCCCCTATTAAGATGGCATATAAAGACCAAATTCAAACAGCCTTTTCTCTCGCTAATATGTCTTTTTCCAATTTAATATGCCACTAAACCTAAAGGACAGAAGAAAAGCTTTTCCTCCTTGATACCATTAATTCGGGCCTGCAAGTTGGGTGCGGTGGCTCACCAATCCCAGCACTTTGGGAGGCACAGGCGACAGGACTGCCTGTGCCCAGGGTTTCGAGACCAGCATGGGCAACTTGGTGAGACCTCGTCTCTACAACAAATAAGAAAATTAGCCAGGTGTGGTGGTGCATGCCTGTAGTTCCAGCTACTTGGAAGGCTGAGGGACTTCCTGAGCCCAGTCAGCCGGTGGCTGGGAGAGGCACTCCAGGTTGGACAACACATGAGACTCCAACTCAAAAAAACCAAACTGGGGCCTATCATTTTTTTTTAAAATTTTAAAGTTGTGAGGTACAATTCAGGGTTAGGTATATAAGTGTTCATTATCAGGTACCCTTATTGATGAGGTGTGGCCCCCCCACATATTATTTTTGTTTTTTGGAGTCGGATTCTTAGTGCAGTGCTCACAGCTACCACAGCCTCGACCTGCTGGGCTCAGGTGATCCTTCTACCTCAGCCTTCCAAGGAGCTGGAACCACAGGGGCATGCCACCATGCCCGGCTAATTTTTTGGTTTATAGCAGAAACTTGTCAAGTTGCCCAGGCTTGTCTCAAACCCCTGGGCTGAGGCAATCTTCTCATAGGGTCTGTCATATTTAAAGTACAGCAATGAATGAGAAAAAATGACTCCTTCTTTTCTAGTCTATATCTACCTAACTGCACTGCTTACCTTCTACCTTCCCAAAATCCAATCTTCCCAGACACTTATAAAATCCTCTAATCCACAGCATCATTCAAGAATTAACACTGATCAACTGTTTTACAGTCAGGGTAAGTTGTAGTTCAATGGATATGTTTCAAATATTTATGATCAAAGTAAGAATCCTTAACCCACTGAAAGGGCAAAAGATGGAGCTGATATACCCAATGAGAAGCCATTTTAACATTGCTTAGCTTTGTCATGTTTTTCTAGCAGTTCACTTTAATTTACCCTCTAATCAGGAGCCAAGGATAAAACCTGTTTCTCAGAGGTAGCAAGTGATAATTGCTTTACAACCCCCTCCCCAGTATGTTTTGTAAACAAGTTAACCTAATCCGACCTACATGATCTTCATGACCCAGACACCATCAACTGGCAGCAGCTGTGTGACTAACACACCCATCTGCCTGCTGTCCATCATGGTGATATCAGTGCCTATCTTACCTATCCCCTCTGTGATGAGGTGGAAAAGACCACCACCCAACCACTTAAATGACCTATCAGGCAGAAATGTGATGGGCCAGCTAAAAAGACAGCTGCAAGAGGATCCTTAGTAGGACATCTGCCTGTTTAACAGAAGAACAGAAGAGGCTACAAATTTTTGCCACCTCTTAGACATTCTCAATTAGACAAACCAATTTTTGGACAGATATTGTCCAGTGATTGTCTAAGGGAAGCTACAAGTTGGTGGAAAGAAATCATATACTCATACTTAAGTTGATGTCAATTACATTCCTAATTTTTTTTTCTTTTATGAGTTGGAGTCTCAATCTATCACCCAGGCTGCAGTGCAGTGTCACACTCATGGCCACCACAGCCTCTACTTGCTGGGCTCAGGTGATCCTTCTGCCTTAGCCTTCCAAGGAGTTGGAACTACAGGTGTGCGCCACCACACCCAGCAAATTTTTTATTTATGTAGAGACAAGGTCTTGCCATGTTGCCCAGGCTGGTCTTGAACTTGTGGATTCCAGCAATCCTCTTGCCTCTGCCTCTCAAAGTGCTGAGATTATAGGTATGAGCCACCACACCGGCTTATATTTCTAATTTATTAAGCAAGTAGTTCTCAGAGTGCAGTCCCCGGACAAGCAGCATCAACAAATCTGAGTTATGTGTTAGAAAGGCAAATTCTCCAGCCCTACCCCAGGCAGACCTAAAGAACCTGGGCTTGGGGGGTCTAGCAATTTAACAAGTCCCCCAGGACACTTTTGCTTAAACTTGAGATCCACAATACTAAAGTAAGATTTGTGCAAACTTAGAAGAATGAAAGTGGCTCCAAATGACAAAATCCACTGCAGCATTTCAAGAGAGCCTTGCCTGGGCTCTGGGTCCCTTCAAGGGTGTACAGTTGGGTGACGCCGAAAAGCTCGATACTTGTCCCACCCACCTCCTATTAGGCTCTACTATGGTCATAGTTTTTGTTAATCATCAGGAACACCTTTACATGTTTCTATTTAAAGGAATATTTAGGACGGGTCGCGGTAGTTCAGCCTGTGATTGCAGCACTTTGGGAAGCTGAGATGAGAGGACTGCCTGAGCCCGGGGGGTTCGAGACCAGCCTGGGCAACCTGGTGAGACCTCATCTCTGCAATAAATAAAAAAACTAGCCAGGCGTGGTGGCGTGCATCTGTAGTTCCAGCTACTTGGAAGGCAGAGGCAGAAGGATCGCCTAAGCCCAGAAAGTCGAGGCTGCAGTGGCAGTGAGCGTGCCACTGCACTCCAGCCTGGGTGACAAGAGTGAGACTTCAACTCAAAAAAAAAAAGAAATATTTACAGAAACCCAACTCTGCCCCATCAGAGGCAAGGCCACACCCTCAGCAGAGAGGTAGGTGTACACATTCAGTGCCTAGATGCCCCAGAACAGTATTCCTGCCTCCCATTAATTTAAAACTCAAGACCTAAAAACTGTTTCACTAATATCAACATTACAGAGGAAACAACAGCCAACATGCAAGTTTTCCCAGACAAGAGATGATGATACAAATTTTTTGGTTGCTTAACCTCTAATTAGATGGAAAAGACTACTACTGACATAAAATATACTGGAAGGCAGAAGCATTTATACCTATACACAATGCACTGTGAAAAATATTTATTCTTTATTCATTTGTTTTTGTAGAGACAAGGTCTCACTACGTTGCCCAGGCTGGTCTTGAACTCCTGGGCTCAAGTGATCCTTGAGCCTTGGCCTCCCAAAGTGCTGGGATTATAGGCGTGAGCCAACTGCCCTTGGCCTGAGCCACACCCCGCCACTGCATCCTTTTAAAATTCAGAGAGTACAGAGCAAATAAGATTTAATTTATGTTTTAGCTAATGATCCAGTAAAAAAAATAAATCAACATCACATAGGGCAAATATTAAACAAACCTAGATAGATATTAAAAAGAATGTGAAGACTCTAACAATTAGCAAATCAAACTGTTAACCTTATTAACATGAATAACGTGAGCACATATTCTCTGCATGTGATTTTAACAGGAAAAATTTTTTTTTTTTTTTTGAGTTGGAGTCTCACTCTGTCGCCCAGACTGGAGTGTGGTGGCCGGGAGCCTTGACCTGCTGGGCTCCAGCGATCCTTCCGCCTTAGCCTTGCAAGTAGCCGGAATTACAGGCATGTGCTACCATGCCCGGCTGATTTTTTGATTTATTGTAGAGATGAGGTCTCGCTGCCCAGGCGGGTCTTGAACCCGCGGCCTCAGGCAATCCGCTCACCTCAGCCTCCCAAAGGCGCAGGATTACAGGCTGAGCCACCGAGCCCGGCTAACAGGAAATTTAATTTAGAAAAATTTCAAAATATTATTTTTAAAGTCACATGAGTACCAATTTAAAAACACTACATTCAATGGCCCCATCATATTAAACTTGTTCATATAAACAAATTTTAACACATACAAAACAAAACAAAATTTTACCATTTCATAAAGTTTGCTTTCAAATTCATTTTCATGTAAGAATATTTTCAACTATTTCAGAAACTATTCCTACTTTATATTTATATATAAATTATTGCTCAAAATTGTTTAAAAACTTGAAGACACAGATTACTTAAATTAAACCTTAAATGTTCTCAATTAAAATGAAATTTGGAGCCAGGCTCGGTGGCTCAGCCTGTAATCCCCCGCCTTTGGGAGGCTGACGTGAGTGGATTGCCTGAACCCGCGGGTTCGAGACCCACCTGGGCAACTTGGGGAGACCTCATCTCTACAATAAATCAAAATGAGCCGGGCGTGGTAGCGCGCGCCTGTAGTTCCAGCTACTTGGAAGGCTGAGGCAGAAGGATCGCCAGAGCCCAGCAGGTTGAGGCTGCGGTGGCCAGGAGCGGCCACTGCACTCCAGTCTGGGTGACAGAGTGAGACTCCAACCCCAAAAAAAAAAAAAGAAATTTGGAAGTAAACTATTTTGAAGTAGTTAATTTTTTAGTTATATTTGACAACTATTTAGGAGATACACACATATCCTAACCTCCTCTCGCAAAGAACTTTTCCACAGGAAAAATTAACAAAAGAGGTTTCTCTTGCATTCCTCTACCTTCTCTTCCCTTTTCTAGTGACTATAATTTCCCTTTCCTCTTGGATATAAAATAAAGCTCAGTTGAATATGTAAAATCACTTATTTATGAGATTTTCTTTAGGCCAGTTATGCCCAATATTCATCTCCTATTAATCATTATTTTCACCCACTAAAACAACTGCTATATTTTAGAAAATCCTTTTCCCATATGTTACTTAATCTTACATCCACTGTCTACAAAGATGCCACACAAAAGTGCCCAATTTGACACTAAAAAGAGAAACATGAAACTTTCCTAACGTGCCTTTGCTTTTCAAAAACATTCTGCTTGAATTAAAAAGTATACTGCATACCTGATCCATATCTAAAGTTGTTTCTATCATCTCTTGAAACTTGGAGAAATCAGAACGAAGATCGATAAGTGGAGTCACAAAAACTGCCAGCAGCAATGTCTGGTGTTTTCCTAAAAGAAAATATTAAGAAAAAGACAAAGATCTCATTTTAAAAAATAAAAGATGACAGATCATAAAAAACTAACTGCAATGAAGAACATCATTTGAACCAAAAGGTACAATTAGTACCGCAGGTCTCCAAAGTTATTATTTACTGAAGCATTTTTTAACTCAAATATGCTTAGTGCTCAATTTACTTTATACAAAGGGAGATGACCTAGCACTCAGAGATGCCCACTTATTAATACTACACTGCCTCCCCGGTTTGTCTATAACCTCCTTCATAATGAGCATTAGAGAAACAAAAACGTGGCACTAATTACAACTAAACGAATTTCATTTATTGTAGATTTAATAACTCAAAGTCAAAATCATTAAGATAAGACCTCTAGCTTACCTTATATTCCTAATTTCCATTAATATGGTGTTCCAATTAACAGAGATTAAATCAAGCCAAGTTTTTACACAATGGAACTTTGCTTGATGATATGTAACAGTACACGCTGGAGAATGATGCGAGGTGTTATATGAAGCAGTGGGAAAAGCAGGAGCAGAGACCTGGGTGCCAATCCCAGTCATGCTTCCTATAAGCTATGTTATCTGAAGCAGGCTACACTGAGTCCTCTTTTCCTGTTTGTTTTTTGGTTTTTTTTTTTGAGTCAGAGTCTCACTCTGTTGTCCAGGCTGGAGTGCAGTGGCACGCTCATGACCACCCCAGCGTCAACCTGGTAGGCTCCAGCGATCATTCCGCTTCAGCCTTCCAAGTAGCTGGAACTACAGGCACGCTACCATGCCTGGCTTGTTTGTTTGTTTGTTTGTTTATTTTAGAGATGAGGTCTGGTCAAGTTGCCCAGGCTGCTCTGGAACCCCTGAGCTCAGGCAATCCTCTTGCCTCGGCCTCCCAAAGTGCTGGGATTACAGGCTTGAGCCACCGTGCCCATTTTTATACAATGGAACAACAGCAATTACCCAGAAGATGAATAAATAAGATATACACGACTCTTAGTATAGCTCTCAACACTTTACATAAGCTCAACAATAACTTACTCCGTATTACTATTGGCATATGGAAGAATTTTTTCCCCCTGGTCTCCAATAAATTCCCTTAAAAGAATTCTGCAAGTGATCTCTAGCACACTTCATTTTGCTCCAAAGCGATAGTTCTCAAAGTTTCCAAAAATTTTAGAAGCCACTAATTGAGAAAATGGTGAAAAGTTACTATGGAGTCAGCAAAACTGTTTTAAGTACTCATGTTTTATTATTAATCACAACAGTATCTACACATATTTAGAAAATAGTACATATGTGTGAAACATTATTTAGACAGACTATAAACAACACTTTGCCCACATAATGTCTGTTGTGCTGTATACTGCCTGGTTCTTTATCCTGAATTATCTCATGCGCCATTGGTAAATACGGGAATGAAGCCAACAAAATGCAGAGGTGGCACTGGCTAACGTTTTCTCCCAGCCCATTGATGTTTTGAAGGGATCAAGGGCGAACTTTCACACAATTAAGAACAGGCCTTCATAATGAGACCTCAGAGTAGTGGGCTTAATAGTCACTGTACTTCCACGACAGTAGTAAGACACGTGGGAAAAGCTGAAACGTGCAAAAACATTTGCTACTGTTAAGGGGTAACAAACAAACAAAAAAATCGACTGAATTCTATACCCTGGTTCAGATTTTCAATTTTGATAAAAATGAATTCTTTTCAAAGCAATCCCTCAAGGCCCTACGTCTCAAAGGAGGAAACAAGAGCCACCAACACCAAGGCTGCGAAGAGCTGCCTGATGCCGTGTTGGGTGCAAATGTTAGGAGGTCACCATCCTTATTAGTTAACGCCTTTGTTAGCAGCGATTTTTAAAATTTCATGTATTTTCAAGTCTGCCTCAATCCTATTTTCTCCATGAGCTCTGTTATTTTTCTAGCACACAACTTTGAAGGTTTTCCATGAACACACATACGATATTACTGCAGAAATATCTGTATCAGCTGCAGAACCTACGGCCCCCTCAACATGGCCTCTGGCCCTCACACAAGCAAGCCAACTTGGCTGCAGCTCTTCTCAGAGTCTATAAACCCCTTCTGAGTCTACTTGCTCCCTTATCCTGTCAACTTCCACCACTATCTTGAATTCCTTCCCTTACCTGTAACTTGTATTGAACTCCAGCTGCCAATTTCCAACTGGGTTGGAAAAAGCACATTCTTGGCTGGGCATGGTGGCTTACGACTATAATCCCAGCACTTTGGGAGGCTGAGGTGAGAAGACTGCCTGAGCCCATGGGTTTGAGACCAGCCCAGGCAACTTGGCAAGACCTCATCTCTACAACAAATTTTTAAAAAATTAGCCAGGCGTGGTGGCGCATGCCTGTAGTTCCAGTTACTTGGAAGGCTGAGCCAGAAGGATCACCTGAGCTCAGTAGGTTGAGGTTGTGGTGGCTGTGAGTATGCCACTGCACTCCAGTCTGCCTGACAGAGTTAGGTTCTAACTCAAAAAACGAAAGAAAAAGTATATTCTCTACTAGTTACCATAGCTTAGAAAGTTCTACACAAGCTACCCTGGGGTCTTAATCCAAAGACCCTTTGAATTCAGAGTAGTACATAAACATAGAAGTTAATTCCATCTTTATTTTCTCTAACCTTGAACTGAAATTTTGCATTTCTCTCCATATTTATGTAGGCAATAAACCATTGTATTATTACCAGCACCTATGTCTTTGTTACAGTTCAAAAACCATATGTTTTCATTTCACAGTTTTTAGAAATATGCTGAAGTACCACTTAAGTTCAAGCTTAATTTCAAAATTAAACTAGTAGACCTTTTGTCATATTTCTTAATGAATTTATAAAAAAGAACATATTTCTATATAAAAAATTTGTTTTGGCCAGGCCCAGTGACTCACACCTGTAAACCCAATACTCTGGAGGCAGAGGCAGGAGGATTGCGTGAACCCAGGAGTTCGAAACCAGACTAGGCAACACAGCAAGCCCTCATCTCTACAAAAAGAAAGCAAAAAACAAAGAAACTTAGCCAGGTGTAGTGGTGCACAACTATAATCCCAGCTACTCAGGAGGCTGAGGATGGAGGATTGTTTGAGTCCAGAGGTTGGAGACTGCAATGATCATGTCACTGTACTCCAGTCTGAACAAGAGTGACACCCTGACTCAAAAAAAAAAAAGAATATTTTGACAAGTATATTTCAATACAATACTATACAATATTTCAATGGTTTCCTTTGTAATTCTGTTTTATCTTATGCATTTAAAAACATTATTCTGGGCCAGGTGTAACGGCTCACACCTATAATCCCAGCACTTTGGGAGGCCAAGGTGAGAGGATTGCCTGAGCCCAGGTTCGAGACCAGCCTGGACATCTTGGCTAGACCTCATCTCTTAAAAAAAAAAAAAAAAAAAAAATTAAAATTAAATAAAGACATTATTCTGAGAAAGTGTTTGTGACTTTTATCAGAAGCTAAAAGGGTCCACAGTACAAAAAGCTTTAAAAAACTCAAGACGGGCCGGGCACAGTGGCTCATGCCTATAATCCCAGCATTTTGGGAGGCCGAGGTGAGAGGATTGTCTGAGCCCACAGGTTTGAGACCAGCTTGGGGAGCTTGGTGAGACCTCATCTCTACAAACAATTAACCAGGCATGGTGGTGTGTGCCTGTAGTCCCAGCTACTTCGAAGGCTGAGGCAGAAGGATGCCTGAATCTAGCAAGTCATGGTTGTGATAGCTGTGAGCGTGCCTGGGTGACAGAGTGAGACTCCAACTCAAGGGGAAAAAAAATCACAACGGTAAGACAAAGCACCTTGAGTTTCTGGCACAACCATTCACCATTACCTAAGAAGTTTCCCATGCTTTTTTTTCCTGATATATATATATTTATTTGTATTATAAATGTGTGAGGTACAATTCAGGGTTAGGTATACAAACGTTGATTATGCGGGTACCCTTGCTGATGAGGTATGCCCCTCCCCTAGCAGTTTCCCACTACTGCCAATCCCTTTCTTATAGTATTATAATTGTTGAAGGTCTGCTTATGAGTGAGAACATAGTTTCCCATTCTTATACTGCTCACTTTTTAGTTTCCTCCCAAGCAAATTCATTCATACTCTCCCTCCATTAAGTACCTACTACATGCCAGAATTCGGCTTAGAAACTCATTCCTCATGCATGTGCTGTTACATTCTTGGGGCAGAGGGTTGAGGCAAGGGACACAGCCATTAAACAAGTACTTCCGAACAAGCATGACAAGTATGGTGATAGAGAGAGATGATGTTCTGGAAACACATGACCAAGGAAGAAGTGTGTCCAAATCTAAGGACCTGGTAGGCTTCCTCAAATACATGACTTTAAAGGTGAAATCCAAAGATGAGAACAAAGCCAGACAAGTCAGAAGGGACAGACAGATGCCTGAGGCTGAAGGAACAAACAGCACATTAAAGGCCTGAAGGTCAAAGCGCGTGGTAGATCTGAGAGCTGGAGATGCTGTTCAAGTTCACCTGGACCGAGGCACAGAATAGTATTTTTTCAAACTGCAGGCCTTCATCCACCATGGGTCAAGAAATTAATTTAATCTTTACTAGAATTTTTTAGTGAAATAAAATTTAAAATGTCAAAGTACATAGTAGTACGTTTCAGCTTATAGAATTTATTATGCGATTATTTCAATTTTACATATACAACGAGTGTATACGCATATATCCATGGGTATGCAGTAAGTCACAATGAAAATGTATTTCATATTATGAGTTGGAGTCAAAGTGGGAAACATTCACAGTAAGTACTAGAAAGGAAAGAAGAGAGAAGGAGGCAGAGCCAATAATTCATGAGAGGTCTTTTAAACCAGTTTAGACTTTAATCCTAAAGGTAGAGAAAACTCTCTGAACGGTTTCAAAAGGTTAATGACACTTATATTTATGTCTGAGAAAGACATTTGCTGTGGCAGGGAGAATAGATTACAGGGAGCCAAGGCAAAAAGGGCAGCAAGAGCATGATAAGACAAGAAGTAAGTCCAGTCTCTACTTGGGAGCTGGCACTGGGAATAGAACAGAGTCAGAGGTAAAGGATATTTATAATGTGGAATCAAAAGGATTTGTGACTGAGTGCATGCAATGAGGGAGATGAAAAACTGTAAGGCCAATACCCAAGGCTTAGGCATCTGGGTAGACGACATGTCCATTTACTGAGATATAGAACACTAAAAGAAGAGCTTAGAAAGAGGAATTCAGATTGGGGACGAAAACACAAGACCACAAGGGAAATAGCTGGACCAGAATTCTCATATGGTATACTCCTGGATTGCCTGGCGGCAGTCTACTTTAGACCACGAGTTCTCCAGCTCATCTGAGTATCAGCCCTATTAGCCTGCCGTTCTGCTTCATTTTCTGTAACATCCTGGCCCCTTTAGGCAGGCATCTGCACATGCAACCCCTGCTCTTATTAACCAATGGCAGACAACTCTGAGAGGGGTCCTTCCCATCTCAAGGAAGGCTTTCCTAGACCTGTGATCTAGCAAAGTTGAGGTTGCTAAGTAAACTGGCTACAACTGTAATTAAATTATTAGTAAATGTCTTCTCTCATAAATAATTTACAACAGTTTGATTTAAAAGTGAAAAGTAAGCCGGGTTCGGTGGCTCAGCCTGTAATCCCATGCCGGGAGCGGCCACTGCACTCCAGTCTAGGCGATGGAGTGAGACTCCAACTCAAAAAAAAAAAAAAGAATTAGTATTGACCTTTTAATTCTGTGAAAAAAAAATTTTTTT
>NW_007258867.1:123278-136485 GCF_000164805.1 Carlito syrichta | reverse complement strand
GGCGGGTCTCGAACCCACGGGCTCAGGCAATCCTCTCACCTCAGCCTCCCAAAGTGCTGGAATTACAGGCTGAGCCACTGAGCCCGGCTGACAATTTTTGATAAATGATAATAAAATGAGTTTCAATAAAATTGTTATAATAAACTTCATCAATAAAACAATTTGGGCTGGGCATGGTAGCTCACACCAGTAATCCCAAAACTTTGGGAGACCGAGGCAGAAGTATTACTTGATACCAGAAGTTTGAGAAAAGCCTGGGCAACATAGTGAGACCCTATCTCTACAAATAAATAAGCCAGGGATGGTGGCACATTTAGAGGCTGAGGTGGGAGAATTGCTTGAGCCCAGGAGTTTGAGGCTGTAGTGAGGTATGATTACACCACAGAACTCCAGTCTGGGTGACAGAGCAAGACCCTGACTAAAAAAAAAATTTTTTTTTTAATAAAATAATTTGGATACCTACATAAATTGTTTTAAGCACTATAAGAAATTTGCCCTAAGTATAGAATATTGTTATTTTAAGCTTTGCCCAGCTTTTTTAGTATTAAGACATAAGAAGTTAATAAGGAAGGCAAAGTTTATCTTTTTAACTAGCTGTTTCTTTAGGAGAAAGAAGACTTAAAAGTGGAGCTTTTATCACTCAATGCAAATCTACTTTCTATACTGTTGCTGCCCCCTACTGTCTCTGAAATCACTTTATTTTCAGGAATAACATTAAGCCTAGAGAGTCAATTAAAAACAAAAAAGAAATCACAAGGTGGTGGAGCCTACTCAATTTCTGGCAGTGTACTAATACACACAGTATTAAGAAAAACTTTTAAGTCATGTTTTGGCTTTTAAAGGCCTATTTCCAGCCGGGCATGGTGGCTCACATCTGTAATCTCAGCAATTTGGGAGGCAGAGTTGTGAAAGGATTCCAGAGCCCACGTCTCTACAATAAATAAAGAAATTAGCTGGGCATGGTGGCGCGTGCTTATACTTCTAGTTACCTGGAAGGCTGAAGCAGAGGGTCAAGGCTGCGGCAACTGTGAGCATGCTACTGTACTCCAGTTCGAGTGGCAGAGTTAAGACTTGACTCAAAAAAAAAAAAAAAGCCTATTTCCTGCACAAATGAGTCCCACTTTTGATCTTCTTTTTGGAATCAGCATGTTAAGGAGCTATAATGAGTTCATTATACTGACAACAAATGACATCCTGGTCCTTTAGTTCCCAATGACCAGAGTCTAATCAAGTCTCAAACATTTTGTGCTCTGAGCACCACAACACCTGAAAACAGCCTTTCTCTCTCTAACATTTTCCAAGCTAAGTGATATCAAATGTCTTAACTGGATACAGTTGCTAAACCTATAATGTGAAAACCTATAATGTTATGACCTCTTATAACATTAAGTCCATATAATCAAGTGTATAACATCAGATAAATAGAGAATTACTGACTTGATGCAAAACTCTCATCAAGTGTATCAGATCATGCATATATAAGGAGGCTAAAGAAGGGAGCCATGCTAAAACCAATAATTACCCCCAGGAGTGAGAGAGTTCACCCAAGGAATGTGAACAGCAATACTTACCTTCTTGGGTGTTTGTTTACACATGCTCTTTTCCCTCCCTTCTCTACGAGAGAGGATACATGTGCTTTTGAATATCCGATGCTACAGACCCTTTCCCCAGAAAATATACATATGCACACAATTTTGCATAAAATTTCAGGAAGCCTCCAAGAACACATTCAAGAATCCCAATTTTTAAAGGTCCTGGTACTGGTTGGGTACAGTGGCTCACACCTATAATCCCAGCACTTTGGGAAGCAGAGGCAAGAGGACAGCCTGAGTTCAGGGGTTTGAAACCAGCCTGGCGAGAACTCATCTCTACAATAAATAAAAATATCAGCTGGGTGTGGTGGCATGTGTCTGTGGTTCTAGCTACTTGGAAGGCTGAGGTGGAAGAATCACCTGAGCCTGGCAGGTCAAGGCTGTGGTGGCTGTGAGTTTGCCACTGTACTCCAGCCTGGGTGACAGAGTGAGACTCCAACTCAAAAACAAAGGTCCTGGGTACTAAGTGAAAAGAGAGCCAAAATAAGACTTTAACAAGGTCAAGAACACATAAGAGGGGGAAAAAAAAAGATAAAAAGGAATATCCCATAAAACAAAAAACCAGGAATACAAAAATGGTTACCAGAATCCTAGAAGAGAGTTTCAGGAAAATCAAGATTATCAAGCCGGGCTCAGTGGCTCAGCCTGTAATCCTGCGCCTTGGGAGGCTGAGGTGAGTGGATTGGCTGAGCCCGCGGGTTCGAGACCCGCCTGGGCAACTTGGTGAGACTTCATCTCTACAATAAATCAAAAAAATCAGTCAGGCATGGTAGTGCGTGCCTGTAATTCCGGCTACTCGGAAGGCTGAGGCGGAAGAATCACCGGACCCCAGCAGGTCGAGGCTACGATGGCCGGGAGCATCCACTGCACTCCAGTCTGGGCGACAGAGTGAGACTCCAACTCAAAAACAAACAAACAAAAGATTATCAAACATCTGTAAAGTCCCACAAGGTAAGGACTGTATTCAATGGATTTAACAAAAAATAGGTAACCCAGCAAATGCCATTTCAGTACTGTGGTCAGGACTGGAAGCAAGATGAGTGACTGGAAGACGGAAGCACAGACTTTTAGAAACTTGGCTGGGAATGGAGGGATACTGGTATAGATGGTACTAGAAGACAACTCAAGGATAGCGGTGCCTGTGCTTAAAAGAATAGATGTGAGCACTTAAAAATATTGGTGGTAAAGAGTCAGTAGAGAGATCAAAGGACAAGTAGGGAGCAAGAGGTAAAGAGTGGGGATGGGAATAGAACTTAAGGGAGTGCCTAACTCAGGGCTGGTACTTCCTCGGGAAAATAAAACCATATTTATTTACTGCTACAAAATGTATGAAGAGAGAAAGATTAAAACTGCTACCACAAAGAGTGAGGCTGAATTGTTTAATGACCCCATCTCCATAATTACACCGATTACATCCCGAACACTTATCACCTTGTGTTTCCAGCTGGTCCTACTGGAACAAAACTAGAAGGTATCGATCTAGAAAAGGATAGCAGAAGATAATCATTTATAGGATGGGAAAGTTGAGACACAAGGAGAGTAAATGGTCACCTAAGTCACACTAAAGAAGTGTGGAAACAGGAAAGTTTAAAGACCCATTTTTTTTTCATTCTACTTTGGCGAAACTAAATACAAGGGCTCTGTGACTTAGAAGCGCTGACCACCATGGGAATGTTTCTATACCACAGGTGCTTGGAGAAGGTAAGTACTTAGCTACCTTTTACGCTAGACAAGAAAGTAGAAAGTTTACCATAAAATTTAAACCTATACTTATTTTGCATCCTGTTATCATAAAGTCCTTAAGTCTGAACAAAACAGCAAAGCTTTCCCATAATATTGAAAGGTATGTTTTAATAATTCCAAGGAAAGGTGATTTTTAAGTGAAATTTAAAATGCCTTATGCATTAGACATAATAACACTGTAATTACTAAAACTGTTGTTGCAGAAATGTTTACTTAAAGTTAAAAACTATGCTTATTAGAACAAGTTATTTTATCCACCAATATTGTATTAATCAATGATATGTGACTTTATTCACTTAATTCTGGTAAATTCACTTTGACTTCAACTGTTAGACAACACCAAGACCTTCTGTCTTAACGTTCTCTCATAGGCGTGCTGGAAGAGTGAATTCCAACAGTCCTATTGGTCTGTGTTGTTTTGTTGAAATTCCTACATGAAGACCCCTGATCAAGGTATGAAATGTACCGATTGAATGGTGTTGTTTTGCAACCATGGGTTCCAAGAACATCCAGGGTGGTTTGTTCTGCTTGTTCGACATTGTTTATAGTGGTGATGATTTGTACCTGGTCTCAGCTAGACATCCCCACCTCAGAGGACTCTACTGAAGAGGCTAGTTACAGAACAGAAACATGACCACATGACAAGAAAAATATTTAAAAGGCCAACCAAGATTCTATTTTGGGCTCTCTGGTTCCCAGGTGTCCTGTGCATATACCCTGATCTGAGAAAGTGCAACCCACCACAGACTTTACAAAACCCAGGACAACTAGACCTCACAGCTGGACTCTGGAAAACTTGCTACAACAAACTCTGACTGGATGCATATATCTTTAACACTGTTACTGGATCGTATTCTTTTTTTTTTTTGAGTCGGAGTCTCACTCCGTCGCCCAGGCTGCAATGGCACGCTCATGGCCACCGGAGCCTCGACCTGCTAGGCTCCGTTGATCCTTCTGCCTTAGCCTTCCAAGTAGCCAGAACTACAGGTGCATGCTACCATGCCAGGCTAATTTTCACATTTATTGTAGAGATGAGGTCTCACCAAGTTCCCAGGCTGGTCTCAAACCCCTGGGCTCAGGTAACCCTCTTGCCTCGGCTTCCCAAAGTGCTGGGATCACAGGCATGAGTCCTGCACCCGGCCTGTATCATTTTCCTATAATAAGCTGTAATTGTGTAAGCATTGCCATTTTAGGTACTGTGAGGTTTTTTTTGGTTTTTTGGGGGGGTTTTTTGAGTCGGAGTCTCACTCTGTCACCCAGACTAGAGTGCAGTGGCCATTCCCAGCCACCGCAGCATCAACCTGCTGGGCTTCGGCGATCCTTCCACCTCAGCCTTCCAAGTAGCTGGAACTACAGGCATGGCTAATTTTTGACTTATTGTAGAGATGAGGTCTCGCCAAGTTGCCCAAGTGGGTCTCAAACCCACGGGCTCAGGCAATCCACTCACCTCAGCCTTCCAAAGCGCGGGATTACAGGCTGAGCCACTGAGCCCAGCTACTGTGAGGTTTTTCCCAGCAATTGAACCCTGTTTATTTGCCTCTGATAGTGCAATAGGCCTTAATAACAAGTCCAGTAACTATAACATTCATTTCCAAAAAGCAACAATCCTAAATTGTCTTATGTCTCCTGGCTTCTGCCATGAATCTATAGGTCGATACAAACCTGTTAGAAAATGTAGTATCACAAGAACAAGTCACTGGCACCAGCTTTATGAGGACAACACATTTGCCAAGTATATATTGTAAAAGTGAAAGAAAATAAAAATCATTTATTACCTTCATATTTTTCCAGAGCCTGTATAACATTAGGGAGCTGATTTATACCCTGATAGAGTCGGTAACAATCTTGTAAATTTGCTGCTTGTCTTTGAAATTTCTTGGCAAGTCGGTTAAGATCTGGAAATCGACGAAGTAAATCTTCTTGTAAAATCTGCCTCAATTCTGCATCTTCTACAAAAGCTTCCACTAAATTTAATCTGAAATAAATTAACTAGAATTAATCTTAAATATTTTAGTACAAAAATTTGTCAACTAAGCACATAAGTCTCAACTAAATGAACTCAAAATTCCACATAAGAAATCTGAATCTATTCTGAAAACGTTAGCTTCTTTTAGAGGATAAAAAGATTCCCAAGACTATGAGGCAAGCAAAACATGTCTTAATTACAAGAATTCGCTCACTAGGACATTAGTCACGACACACTGTCGCACATGTACATAGTGATGTTTAATAAAACAGAATTACAGTTCAAGATGTTGCCAAATTCAATACTCAGTCTATCAGAAGGTCTTACAAATATTCAGAATGCTTTCTAAAATTACCTTGGATAGTACAAAGCCCAAAACTGTTCATCAAAGAAACTGAAATAATTTTCTTGCTTCCCAAAGTCAATAAAGAAAATCTCAGCTTGTTTCAAGAACTATGGAACGTATAGCTTATATTGCTTTTGCAATTTATTGAAAATCAGCTTTCTGTTTTCTTCACTGTAACCCATAGCAAAAAATAATCTTTATATTAGGACCCAAGACATGCATACATAAATATGTAATTAAAATAGGTTTCACAAAATAGTTACTATATATAATATGCTCTGATATTTTCTGCTGTATTTAATTTTTTTTTTTTCCTCTCTTTTTTTTTGAGTTCGAGTCTCACTCTGTCATCCAGGCTGGAGTGCAATGGCAAGCTCACAGTCACAGCAACCTTGACCTGCTGGGCTCAGGAGATCCTTCTGCCTCAGCCTTCCAAGTAGCTGGAACCCGAGGCATGCACCACCACACTCAGCTCATTTTTTGATTTACTGTAATGATGAGGTCTTGCCAAATTGCCCAGGCTGGTCTCGAACCTGTGAGCTCAGGCAATCTTCTCACCTCAGCCTCTCAAAGTTCTGGGATTATAGGTGTGAGCCACCATGCCTGGCTAATTTTTAAAATTTCTGTAGAGATGATGTCTTGCTATGTTGCCCAGGTTGAACTCGAACTCCTCAGCTCAAGCAACTCTACTACCCCAGCCCCCAAGAGTGCTGGGATTACAGGTGTGAGTCACTGTACCCAGTCTCAAGCTATTCTTATGCACACATAAGTTTGAGTTCTAACAATCACAGAAATCCCTCTGTTCTCATAACATAGTCGGAAAAGGGTGTAAAAAGATAAGACAAGAATGAAAATAGCCGATGTTGGCTAACCTACACCTTCATCCTTCTTTTCTTTCTTCCCTAAAACTCCCACGCCTTTGGGCCATCCTCAGATGAATGGTAAAACTCCACAGAATATATTTCTGACCAAGATTCTGATCACTGTTTCCTCTCAAACTGATCAGAAAATAATGATAAGTAATCAATACTGCTGAAGAGTACACAACACACACCCACTCCTCCCAATGAAGAAAGGTGGCTGTACCTCCCTACCTGTGAACCCAAAGGATTTTGTGCAAAGAAAAACAGTCACTTGGTACCTCTGAAAAACTGCTTACTACTGAATTGTACACAGTATGATGTCTTAACTATTCAAGAGAAATGTTTAGAAATACAAGTTTGAAAAATAAAATAGGTATATCGTGAAACAGGAGAAAAACTGCAAATATTCTTGAGGGGAGAAAACACAAGATGTATTTATAACATGATCCCATATTATTTTTAAGTCTTATCCTTTAAAATTATACTTATTTGCAAACATATAGGAAAAACATTCTGGAAGGGTAAGAACACAAACTGTTAACAGTGACATCACTGTTAACTGAGCAGGACTGGAAGTGGGAGATGCAGGAGAGTTTATTTTCTTACTTGCTTTTTTAAAACAATGACTGTAGTACTTTTAAAATTAATAAAAAGTTAAACAAGATCTGAGACATAGCAGTGACGAGAAATCATAAATGAGGAGTCACAAATGCACACTTTTACTATAGTTTTATAGTCTCAGTTTGCCGACAAATTCTAAAACTTCTCTCAAGCAGCAACAGTGAAACTTCCCATTTGCTCTTCACAGCCTTTCCACATCTTACAAAGGAAAGCCCAGAATTAAACCTGATAAGAGAAAACCACTGTGGGTTTCTGAGGAACCAGCAAGTGGAAAGATGCACTACTGGAAGTGCTACAGAGTGAGAAAAAAACTCTCTATACTCAAGATATGCAAGCTCCCTTTTGTCTTATTTCTCAAAATCCATGATGAGGTGATAACTCTGGCTTATCCCCAACTAATTTTTCTTGATTTATTGAAGAGACAAGGTCTCACCAAGTTGCCCAGGCTGGTCTAAAACCCCTGAGCTCTGGCAATCCTCTCACCTCAGCCTCCCAAAGTGCTGGGATTACAGGCCTAAGCCACCACGCCCGGCCTTGTTTTTTGTTTGAGATAGGGTCTCATTCTGTCACCCCAGCCTGAAGTGCAGTGGCACAATCACAGCTCACCGCAGTCTCAACCTCTTGAACTCAAGTGATCCTATCACCTTAGCCTCCTGAGCAGCGGGGACTACAGCATATACTACCACGTTTACCTAGCTAATTAAAAAAAATTTTTTTGTACCGACAAGGTCTAGCTATGTTGCCTAAGCTGGTCTTGAACACCTGGACTCAAGCAGTCCTCCTGCCTTGGTCTCCCAAAGTGCTAGGATTACAGGCATGAGCTACTGCACCCAGCCCTAACTGGTTTTAAAAAAATATTCAAACCAGGTTGGGCGTGGCGGCTCTCATCTATAATCCCAGCACTTTGGGAGGCCTAGGTGAGAGGGCTGCCTGAGCTCACAGGTTCAAGACCAGCCTGGACAACTTGACAAGACCTCATCTCTAAATAAATCAAAAATATTAGCAGGGTATGGTGGCACATGCCTGTAAGTCCAGCTACTTGGAAGGCTGAGATGGAAGGAGTACCTGAGTTCAATAGGTAGAGGATGCGGTGGCCATGAACGCTCCATTACACTCTATCCTGTGCAACAGAGTGAGACTCCAACTCAAAAAAAAGAATAGAAAAAAAATTCAAACCACTTCCAAATGATTCAAATACTTTATCCAGAACAAAACTTTACCTTGAACTAATTCCTTTTTATACATGTACAAATGCTCTTCAAACTGGATTTCAGACACAGTATATATCAACATTCATTTTTCTCTTTATCTTTTGTAAGAGACAGGGTCTTGCTCTGTCACCCAGGCTGAAGTGCAATGACACAATCATAACTCCTGTAACCTTGAGCTCCTGGGCTTAAGCGATTCTCATGCCTCAGTCTCCCAAGTAGCTGGGACTACAGATGTGTGATACCACACTTGGCTAATTTTGCATTTTTTGTACAGACAGGGTTTCACTATGTTATTCAGTCTGGTCTCAAACTCCTGGCCTCAAATGATCGTTGATCCTCCTGCCTCGGCCTCCCAAACTGCTGTGATTACAGGTATGAGCTATTGTCATGCCTGGTCCAAAATTCATTTTCTACTGGCCCCAAATTCATTTTCTAACATTTTCCAAAAAATTTAGAAACAACCATCAGGCTTCTCTCCTTCCTAAGCCCTCAAATTTAACAAAATAATTGTGACATTCAAAGGAATATGCTGTCAAACTTACATTGAATAATTTCCCAAAACTATCTTAAAAATAAATGTTAAGTTATTTCACAATTTTCACTTCTAAAGTTCCAATAAGAACATTAAGGAAAAAGTAAAACAGCAAAGAAATAAAAAAGCTTCTGAAAAACAGCACAAAGCAATATACACACCCCCTCAGTCTTTGGCTTAGGTATCATTAAAAGCCTAATAAATTGCTAGTTTCACAAGTCTATTCAATTTACCATTTCAGAAATAATTACAGTGTCAGTTTATGTTTCTGGCTAAAAGAAGTTTAAAAAAAAAAAAAGACTACATTGCTGTTTCCATGACAATGGCACTTTAAAAGTCATAGTTTTAGAAGTATCAAAGTTACTGTTGGCATCACATAGCATACCTGTCAATCCTTCTCAATAAAATTACTAAGCCGGCCAGGCTCGGTGGCTCAGTCTGTAATCCCAGCACTTTGGGAGGCCGAGGCAAGTGGATTGCCTGAGCCTGCGGGTTTGAGACCCGCCTGGGCAACTTGGCGAGAACTTGTCTCTACAATAAATCAAAAAAACTAGCCGGGTACGGTAGTGCGCGCCTATAGTTCCAGCTACCTGGAAGGCTGAGGCGGAAGGATCACCGGAGCCCAGCAGGTCGAGGCTGCAGTGGCCGGG
This sequence comes from Carlito syrichta, assembly GCF_000164805.1. NCBI lineage: Eukaryota > Metazoa > Chordata > Mammalia > Primates > Tarsiidae > Carlito > Carlito syrichta. The sequence goes on along the minus strand of NW_007258867.1, from coordinate 126,961 downwards.
AGCAGCCATTGCACTCCAGTCTGGGAGACAGAGTGAGACTCCAACTCAAAAAATATATAAATAAAAGTACTTAGCCACACACAATTTGATACAATATTAATTTGTAAATTGACTTGTATGTAAGATAATATTGGGGGTGAGTGTATCCCTAAAATTCCCACTGAAAAATCATGAAATGAATCATAAAATTTTTAGTATCTTAAAATCAGCATTCTGTCCTTTCTCTAAAACTAGCACTTCTGAGTGCCCTTAAGAGTTAACTAGAATTGCCTGACAGCGTATTTATAAGGTGGAGAAGAAACATGGGTCCTAAAGAGCTGCAACTACAAGCTGCGGATTCTTTTTGTTCAATGCAGATCAATACAGATGGGTATGTTTCCATGTAGCAGTTAGTACTGAGTAACAACTAAGATTCAAAATAAAAAAGGAGCCGGGCTCGGTGGTTCAGCCTGTAATCCCCCGCCTTTGGGAGGCTGAGGTGAGTGGAATGCCTGAGCCCGCGGGTTCAAGACCCGCCTGGGCAGCAAGACCTCATATCTCTACAATAAATCAAAAAAATCAGCCGGGTGTGGTAGCACATGCCTGTAATTCCGGCTACTTGGAAGGCTGAGGTAGATGGATCACTGGAGCCCAGCAGGTAGAGGCTGTGGTGGCAGGGAGTGGCCACTGCACTCCAGTCTGGGTGACAGAGTGAGACTCCAACTCAAAAATAAATTAATTAATTAATTAAAAAGGATTAAGAAAGTAAAGAATTCATACTGGAGCTGGGAAACCAATGTGGAGTATTTCACTGACCTATATTCGGAATAGTGAGATTTAGAGAGACAGAATTTGGAGAATACTAGGAGCAGGGGAGGCAGCAGCAGAGTCTTGAAGAGAAAGCAAGGGTGCACTAGAAGAAATAAGCAGAGAATGAACGGAAAACTACAACCAGAGGGAAATGGAAAGGCTGGCTTTGAAAAGGAAAAAAAGTATTATTTCTTCTTCTGAGAAAGAGGCAAAGGTAAAAAACTGAAAACAGAAATACATGTTGGGGTAGTAACAATTCAGGAAGCTATCATTTGCTTAGAAGTAGGAGGCAGCTGAAGGCTTTCGGGGAAAGTAAAAAATTTAGGGTTGGTCACTATAATGGGTAATGCAATAGAAGTAATACCAGCTATCAACGAAAGCTAGATACCATGAAAAAATAAAGGGTTCGATAAACACTGTGTGACCTTCTCCAGTAGTTTTTCTTGTTTAGGAGACATGGGTCTCACTATTTTGCCTAAGCTGAACTCAAACCCATGATCTTCCTGGCTCAGCCTTGAGGGAGGTAGCTGGAACTATTTTCGCATACCACAGCACCTGACTCCAGCTACTTTAATCAAGAAAGCAAGCTAAGTAGAGAGAGAGGTCAATATAACAAGGGTCAATGAGGTAAAGTAGTCCACCGTACCCATTAAAGCACTGGAAAGCGGCTTGGTGGCTCAGTCTGTAATCCCAGCACTTTGGGATGCCTAGGCAAGTGGATTGTCTGAGCCCGCGGGTTCAAGATCAGCCCGGGCAACTTGGCGAGACCTTGTCTCTACAATAAAATAAAAATTAGCCAGATGTGGTAGCATACATCTGTACTTCTGGCTAGCTGGAAGGCTGAGGCAGAAGGATCGCTGGAGCCCAGCAAGTCGATACTGGAGTGGCCGTGAGCGTGCGTGCCACTGCCCTCCGGCCTGGGCAAAGGAGTGAGATTCCAACTCAAAATAAATAAATAAATAAATAATAAAGCACTGGAAAGACAGTTGCCTCTATAGTTCAGGCTGGAGAGGAGGTTGAATGAAACTTAGAGGTTAATAGATCACCCCATAGGCCAGAATAAAGGGGTATCCACTGAATTTGATTTAGAAGCAGAAAAACAGTGGAGGGAAATCAATAGAGTGGAAGTCCTCTGAGTCTTCCTCAGAAGCTCAAGAAAGGCCGGGCGTGGTGGCTCAACTCGTAATCCCAGCACTTTGGGAGGCTGAAGCGAGATGATTACCTGAGTTCAGGGGTTCGAGATTAGCCTGGGCAACTTGGCGAAACCTCATCTCTACAATAAATCAAAACTTAAGCCAGGAGTGGTAGCATGTGCCTATAGTTCCAGTTACTTGAAAGGCTGAGGTGGAAGGATCGCCTGAGCCCAGCAGGTTAAGGCTGTGGTGACCATGAGTGTGCCACTGCATTCCAGCCTGGGTGACAGAGTGAAACTCCGACTCCAAAAAAAAAAAAGCTCAAGTAATACAGTAATGCTTCACTGTTTGCTGCTTTTAAGAATGTACACCCGTGCCGGGCTCAGTGGCTTAGTCTGTAATCCTGAAATCCCAGGACTTTGGGAAGCTGAGGAAAGTGGATTGCCTGGACCCACAGGTTAGAGACCAGCCCAGGCGGGCAACTTGGCTTCAACTCTGCAATGAATCAAAAATTGGCCGGGCTTAGTGGTGCATGCCTGTAATTCCAGCTGCAAGGAGGGCTGGGACAGAGGGAGCACCGGAGCTCAGTGAGTTGATGCTGAGGTAGCCGTAAGCATGCCACTGCACTCCAGCCTGGGCGATGGAGTAAGACTCCAACTCAAAAAAAAAAAAGAAACATACACTCATTATATGACTTCACAGAACATGAACTCTCGCTAGAGATATCTTTGCACAAACATTCTGAGGCCAAAATGAAAATACAACCTGGAAAGAAAATAAAAAATAAAGACCAGGTGTGGTGATTCATGTCTATAATCCCAACACTTTGGGAGGTCAAGGTAATATTACTTGAGCCCAGGAGTTTGAGTCCAGCCTGGGCAACAAAGCAAGACCTGGAATTTACAAAAAAATAAAAAATTTAGCTGGCTGTGGTGACACACGCCTGTAGTCCCAGCTACCTGGGAGGCTGAAGCTGGAGGATCACTTGAGTCCAGGAGTTTTGAGGTTGCAGTGAGCCACGATCACGCCACTACATTCCAGTATGGGCAACAGAGTGAGACCCTGACTCAAAAAAACCCAATTATTCCATCAGCAATTTCATAAGAATAAGTTATTTCATATGCTAACATACAGAAGTCTAACATCAAAAAAGGATGGGAAAATTACCAAAGCTTTAGATCAAGCTATGAAAAGACAAATTTAAAAGATGAAGAACAGTTCAAGTATATGTGCCATCATGAAGAGTCAATGAAACAACAGTATCTTTTTTTTAAGAGACAGGGTCTCATTCTGTCACCTAGGCTAGAGTGCAGGGATATGATCATAGCTCACTGCCGCCTAGAATTCCTGGGCTCAAGTCATCTCTCCTACCTCTGACATCCAAGTGGCTGAAATTACAGGTACAAGTTTGGTTTACTATAAATAATTTCTATTTTTTTTTTTTTTTTGTTGGAGTCTCACTCTGTCACCCAGACTGGAATGCAGTGGCCGCTCCCAGCCACCGCAGCCTTGGCCTGCTGGGCTCCAGTGATCCTTCCACCTCAGCCTTCTGAGTAGCTGGAACTATGGGCGCACGGTACCACACCCGGCTAAGGCTACTTTTTTTTTAAGATTTGATATATAATTTACGTGCTGTGATGGTTTGTCCACTTAAAGCGTACAATTCAGTGGTTTCTAGGATATTTAGAGGCCTAGGTATGCTTTTTGTTTTTTGTTTTTTTTTGAGTTGGAGTCTCACTCTGTCGCCCAGACTGGAGTGCA